>NW_015631204.1:559340-578672 GCF_001515625.1 Sinocyclocheilus rhinocerous | reverse complement strand
GTGTGTGTGTGTGTGTGTGTGTGTGTGTGCCAGCAGACATTTTGGGATTGCCCTCTCAGTCTCCACTGCCAAAGCCATAAGATGGTGGCAAACAGGAGGCATCGCTTCCACGGTGGACAATAACGTGTTTGGAGATGCCCATGAACCGCTGACGGTTAATTAAAAGGGTCGTACTGTACGGAATATCATTTTTAGATTACATCTTTTCAACATCACACAAATCAGTGCTTTTATTGCAGTCAAAAAAGCTTTATTTTAATATTTGATTCTCAAATGAATCTTGGTTTTGTCAGAATACAGAAATATATAATAATTTAATTACAGTCAATTTGCAGTCAAAATTTCATGCTAGCAATAATTCCACGGTTAATGCTGTTGTATTCGGTCTTGCTATCCGTACATCTGTGTGTTTGCCCTCAACTGAAGGAAAAGCGGCTCCTCATGTCTCTCCATCAAAATCCCAGTCTCTCAGCAAATTAGCAGTCTTGTTGTATTAAGGGTTTATGAAGTACAAAGTCATTTGCGGATTGCGCTATCAGCTGTTGTCGAAAATATGAGAAGATTTGTTCTAAATCAGAGACGGAAACACAATTACAGGATATCAGGATTTGCTCTCAGTATATTTGTAGCCCATTCATTCAAGAAAATCAGCTTGTTTTGCAGCTGATCTTTATTAACAGCTGATACGGTTCAGTATTAATATCCTTCAGCGTTGATAGATTATGCTCTCATTATAAATTGCTCTCAGAAGATCTAAGATGGTAATATCTCTGTGACTAAAGCACAGTAAGACGAGGTGATTCTCATTACACTTCTTGCAGCTATAGACACACTGGCACCTCCGGCTCATATAGAGTCAGCTGGCCTCATCATCTCCATGGAAACCCCAATCAGCTCAAGCGCTCATCACACATGACAGATTTGCCAAAAGTGGGCGGGCACATCATAACTGAAGATTGATTAGCAGATATTCTTGTGCTCTACTAAATCATTTACAGTTTCTTTATTTAGTTCAGGTGTTGAAATAGGAAGTGGTATAATTTTCAGTGATATTACATTTTTTTTTTTTTCATTGGAATATTATTTAACTAAGTAATTTAATGTCCTCACCACCCCAAAACAATTAATGACAATTAATAATAATAATAATAATAATAATAATAAATGAAATCTGGGTGATCTAACGAATGATTTGGATGATATATTTCAGATCACTTCTTTGAAATTGTATATTTTGTTCAGGCAACTGTTCTGATTAACCAAAGTGGCCCATTTCGGTTTTCTTTTCTTGTGAAGCAAACAGGTGTAAACATCTCTGAACACAAATACATTTGAATGCTTTTTTTTCTTTCAAGTTCTATCCTTTTTGGTTTGTGTCCTTCTGTGACATCAAGTGGTGACCTGTCTGACCTCTGATGTGCTCTGTCCCAAAGGAATCAAAGTTCAGAGGTCAGCATGTGCTTCATGGTCAAATTCAAGTTCAAGCTGACCATCAAAACTGATTCCATGTGCCAAAATACACAACACAGCAACAAATATGATGTGAAACAATATCAATATCATTGAGCAGCACCCAGAAACCCTAATGACTATAATGTTCTATCAGAAGGGTTGCACTGGCACATAAGGAATTTGTCTAATAAAATATTTTATTGAAATTCAAAAAAAACACTTACACAAATAAAAAGTAACTTTTTAAATAAAATCCAAACAAAGCGTGGTGGTTTGCACTGGAAATTCTGGGAATTCCCCTTTCTGCATTAATAATGATTTATGAAGTGATTCAATCTTTTTAATTACAAAATTTAAAAATACATTTAATATACATTTTCTTCAAAAACTAAGGCAATTCATACCTTATATTTAAAAAAAAGGGATAAAACACCATACATTGTCTTTTAAAAGACAACTATACTGTACCAAATATGCTAATATATATATTCCATTTTTAATTACATTTTTCAATGAAAATTTCTACAGTATTAAGGGAACTAAATGCCAATAATATAATATATACTATATTGTAATTTATTAAAGTAATATAAAAGCAGGGATTATGTAGACGTTTCGATAATAGAAAATATCTTTAAAAAAAAAAAAAAAAGAAGGAGAAAGAGAAAAAAAGTCAGTCAAAAATTTAAAAATACATTTAATATACATTTTCTTCAAAAACTAAGGCAATTCATACCTTATATTTAAAAAAAAGGGATAAAACACCATACATTGTCTTTTAAAAGACAACTATACTGTACCAAATATGCTAATATATATATTCCATTTTTAATTACATTTTTCAATGAAAATTTCTACAGTATTAAGGGAACTAAATGCCAATAATATAATATATACTATATTGTAATTTATTAAAGTAATAAAAAAGCAGGGATTATGTAGACGTTTCGATAATAGAAAATATCTTTAAAAAAAAAAAAAAAAGAAGGAGAAAGAGAAAAAAAGTCAGTCAACTGAATGTGAAAGAAAAACATGGTAACAACTTTTTGTCAACGATATATTTCTAATGTACAGCCAGCTGCTTAATGATGTGTGAGAGAGAGCCTCTAAATCAGTTGTCAGCTCTTGGGGCCTCTACGTCGGCCTAGTCGTGGATAGTTTACGAGTCATGTGTGGATGTGTAAAAGTACAGCATCCCGTTCCACATTCCCGTCACACACACTCTCCAGCATCCTCCATTCACTCCATCTCCGCTGTTCCACCCTCCACAGAGATGCAGATGAGCAGAGCGCACTTGGGCCCCCCTCCCAGGGCTGTCTGTCATATTCTGCCCCAGACAAGACATTGCCCACTTGCCCTCGAGCGTGGGAATGGGGGTCCACGGGCGTTCACATCATATCCCTCACGTGCGCTCGACCGCATCAATTAAGGATGAGTTTCAATGCCAGTTCCTTCCTCCATCCCATTATGTCCCAATTATTTCATTTGAGGAGCTTGAATAAGTCCAGAGTCAACGATACTCGGACGCACGTGGGTTCCAATGAGCTGACATTAACTACAACAAACTTACGCCTATGTGCTTTGCATTCCTCCTTTCATCCAGAATCTTTAATAATATAACAAACAGCCTGAAGCGTTTACATGTGCAACAATACATCTAACGCCGATATATTTAATGCTCCACGTTGAGATGCTGATAGAAGCGGTTCTTATTGCACGCAAAAAAAAAAAAAAAAAACAGAAAGTTCCTGTAAATGAGGTCGATACCATCCAACTTGGCTCCCGCGCGTAATTGTTGAACTTCTTAATTATTGACTCGAACGATTAAGGCAACCCTACAAGACGCGAGCCTGCTACATCCATCCATAGCAGCGAGGATGCTTTTATTTACAGTGCGGTACGCATGAAATCCTGCGTATCCAGGCAAGAGAATAAACGGGCACGCAGCAAAAAACGCAAGGCATAAATACAGCATCGGGCACAGAGCGAGAGCTGGAGAGTAAACACATGCGTGCTTGGGTTTGGGCTTCAAATATGACTCTCGCATCTTGCGTAAAATGCGCGCAGGTTTGATCCGGAGGCATTTTCGCTCCTCTTGCTCGGGGTAACATCATGACGTCTTTATGGCACACGGATGACGTGCTCACGGATGACAGGACTGACGCACTCAATGGGCTCCATCTCTAGTGCCCAAAATGCGCATAAACCTCGTGAGGTCAGAGGTCTCGCCGGATTTAAATGTCCATTTGGAGACGCACGCGGCGACGCTCACCGGCTTGCCCCTTTTCTGCAGTGTGCAATTATGAATATAGACCAGAATCACAAATTTACCAGGGCTTGGGGTAAAATTTTTTTAAAAATGCTAGCCTACATGAAATGACCCCACATATTTAAAAAAAAAAAAAAAGTTAATTCTTCTGCTTTTCGAACATTTTATAGGACATTCTAAACTACTCGTTTTAGTAAACGAGAAATATTTGTACGCATAAAGGTAATAAATGCCATGAAATTCAGCTTCAGATGGCAAATATTGCTCAGTAATTTTTTATACTGTTATAGACCTCATCTTTTCCGTTCCAGTTGTTTAGTTTTAGGCACAAGAGTGAAACTTCTAGCTTGTTTGTACAACAAAGTTTTCACGGCATCGCTTTTGTAATTATGAATTATAATGAATCATTACGCGTCTCTTAGATTTCAGAAATACTTCACTGATCTATTGCAATGTAAACAGGCCTGTTTCAATATTACTGAATATTATAAGCATTTTTGTTCTTTAGTTTGCCTTATTAGATTCGTTTCAGCTGATTCCGGTTCACTCGTCAACAGTAATACAAGCATAAAAAATAACGCTAAATAAAATGTTATCACTAGAAGGATGCACAAAATTACCTAACCATTATTTCACAACTAATTAAAGCAATATCTGTATGTAAATGCATCTAAATACATTTTCTCGTTGTACATATTTAATCTTAGTCCACATACAATCGACACATACAGACACACACATATAGGCTAAATGTTTTTCATACTCTATTAGAAAATATATACGCCTATAAGAAAGATTTCCTTAAACATCTAAATGAGAAAAAAATCAAGCAGCTGAATGAAGTAAATTAAAGCATCCACTTCTACTCACATGGATGCAACTTGTTTAGCTTGATTTTACAGGCTTCAGAACGACTCAGATGCACGTTCTTAAAGTAAATAAAACATTTAGCAGCATCATTTTAAAGCATAATACCATTTTATCTGTTATCTTTCAGCAGCTCTTAATTTAACCACCCTGAAGCAATTAACCAGTTAGTGTGTTCGGCGTGACGTCACACAGAGGACAATTAACACTTATGTATCTGTTATGGTTTGCTGAACAGCCAGTGACTCGCAGGTCAACGAAGCATTCGTGTTAATAAAAGTAGAAAGATTTTCAGTTAGCCTTAGCCATGAGTGTTTTAAAAAGGTAATATTTTTTAAAAATGACAAAATAAGCCTATTACTTAATAAGCAAAACATTGTTAGAAAATAATAAAACGTTTTAAATTGGTTGATTTATCAACAATTTTATTTTTTTCTGACAAGGACACCCGAGAACACACAGGCCAAATATTTTAAAAATTTGTATTCCTTTCATGGAAATCCACGATATTAAAGCTACACGTGGCCTATTTTTGCCAAATTAGAAGCATGAGGTAGGCTACTTACATTCTCCTTGGACTCCCCATGGCACCGAAAACAGCTCATCTGGATGTGAAACGGATAAACGAACATCCTCGATTAGAAATCACATCCACGAAATCCTTCCACGACTCGTTTGCTGGAGATGCACGAGGCATCGTCGTTTGAAAGCATCTTATTCCATCCACAGGATGAGAAGGTGTGAGGGAAGAGCAGAACTTCATCACATGGCTGCCTGAGCGCGAGAGCGAATGGAAAGTGCGGCGCGAACCCTGCAAGTTTGGGTGGGGTTTGAGAGGGTGGGGGGCGATTTATGATCCACCCCTTCTACCTCTGCATTATACGTGCGATGAAATTAATGAGTTCTTGTTGCGCGAAGTTCTTAATGATGTGACCAGGTGTGACACTTACCTGAATATGATCTGTGTTTCCAACATGTCTTCATGTCCAAGTGTTGTCTTTCAAGCGTAGCCTATCTACTGACATTTTCTACCATTTGGGAACAATTATAAATTTCCCACTTACGAAGAGTAGTGTTTTTCTTCTAATAACTTTATGGTTTTCTTTCTATCGTTATTAATTGATCTGGTTTTGAGACTCGTTTGATGCAGGCCTGGAGGGGGTCACGTTCAATGACGTCGTCTTGTTTGTTACGTGCAGCCGTATTTAGATACACCGAGGAAATTAGTGATGCTCAATATGCAAATCAAGCCATAATGACTACAACATTCAGACGAAACAATGTCTCGTGTGAAAACCGTCATTTTCTAGGAAGGGTGTTGGTCTACGAGTTTATTTCTTAAGCAAACATGTTCTGGGTGTGAATGCCGTTGGAAGAAGGAAATCAGAGCATGTGAGAAATGAACGCCTGTAATAATCAGCTGCTTGATGATGGGTCTTTGTTTTTGTCACCAGGCAGAACAGCGGCTTCAGGAGCTCATCTGTAGCCTATTCTTTGAGAATTTCAAAGCCCCTCAAAGTGTTTTTTTGTTCTTTTCTCTTCAGCAGGTGAGTGTTTTGAGTTGTTTGTTGGAATATTCAATTTGTAGTTTTTAATTGTGGTTTATTTCTCACGGAAATCAAAAGGAATTTCGTCTTGATTGAACAGTTTAGTTTTTAGGAGAACCGTCGAGTTTTATTAAAACACATTCGTCTGACAATTTTCATTGCAACCAGATAGCATAATTTGAGAGTAGATTTATGAATGAACAAATAAGAAATAAACTCGTAGACTGGTATTCTAAATAAACGAACAATATTCCCAAACCTACATTTCATATGAAAAGGCACTGGTCCGAGTGGAAATGAATCCTGCAGCTCCAGGCGTCAGATGTGTCTGACTTCAGTCAGATGTCTTGAGTTCATGCGGATTGTCTCAGTCTGTCCATTACGGGGACACAAGAGCAAATCGCAAACATCTTTTATGTTTCCCATAATGCAAAATGGTAATTATTGATAACATTGATAAAAAATAAAATGATTCTTTTGTGTCTGAAAGCAAATAATGTTTTTAGGAATGTCTTTAAAATAAAATATACAAATACGTTGCCTATTTAATATGTAAAACTAAACGACCGTATAGATTGAGTGTTTTTTTGTTTTCTTATATAGGCTAGGCTATTTATATTTTCAGTACGTTCATAAACATTAAAGAGAAGGACAAATAGCAGAACAACGACACACTCTCTCACACACGCACTCACACACGCACACGGTCATGATGGTTTTGTTCAGATTAAAATATAAAAATACAGTGAAAATGTCTTCTTTAAAACGTAGAGTGTGAGAGATCCGCTATTTGCAGAGGTAAAGACTTTTGTAGACATTGATAAAGCCGAAAAAAATCCATCTCAGAATTTTGGATGCGAAGTCTGTGTGTTTAGCCTAGACATTTCTTCTTATTTTATTTATTATTTTATTTAAAAGGCATTTCTTATTAGTTCATGTATTTTAGAACACGTTGTACATACTTGAGCTTTATATTTCGACAGTTGTTCATTCTGACAGGAACCATTACGCCTGGAGAGTCCCTACAAGGATAGCTGACCAGACGTGTGTGTGTGTGTGTGTGTGTGTGTGGCGACGCACAGATCTGTCTGTTATTGCGTTACAGCGACACCTGGCGGCAGCTTCAGCCCAACAGGAGCTTTCCCGCCACGAATCTAAAAAAATATTCGATTTGTATGAGCGTTGATATACTATAATGCACCTCTTTCATTTATCACAGTTTTCAGACAGACAAAGGCTTAATTTTCACAACAGATTAAAGAGCAGTTTGATAGGATATTTTGAGCTGCACTTCTTCATAAAATGAATAAACTCTATGATTTTCCACCAGCTGAACAAGGGATGAAATATCTATCTATCTATCTATCTATCAGAGATTATAGCCTGTGCAATGCTTTAAACCTAATTGATGTGTTCGTACTTTAGTTATATGTATTTGACTATTCTCAAAAAATAAAGATGATTATAGAAGCAATTACTGGCTGTTGCGCATGATCCGAAATATGTTTTATTGCGATAGGCAAGGAATTATTGTTATTTGGTTTGTCGTTTTTGATGGCAATTTTAATGGCATAAACAAAGATCTATATTATGCTATATTAAAACGCATTAACGTGCATTTACCTAATTAATATTTCCTCGTGCTGTCGATTCGAGTAGGGGTTCTTGTTTAATTTCAGCTCTACAGTGTGTGTGATAACTTAATTTCGTCGATTTTAATTTTCACGGGAGAGTGTATCTCTTATGAATTGAGATGTCGATATATTTCCAAACCCGAATGATATTTGTATTATTGTAAAAAAAATGTTTTTAAAAAAAAACGCGCGTTTACAAACATTCTCTTTATTTAAATGGTTGTATTCCGAACCAAAAAGTCTATCTTAATTTTAAGACAGAAGCAGAAATTCTGTCCGTTTCTTTTATGTCCTGCCTTCATGTACTATGATGAATAATTGTCTGACTATCACGTCACATTAACTCATTAAAGGTGTTGAATGTCATTTTCAGTCTTCCAGCAAATAAAGATGTGTAACAGAACCATAAATGTTTTCGAAAATGTGTCCTTGCAAAATTATTTTAAAACAGCATTTGATGTAATATTTAGCAAAAAATAAAGGAATTACTCCATCAAACCACACACAGAATCACATCTTAGCAGAACCTACCACCAATTTCAGCTATGAGCCTGTGTTTTTCTGTAAATATTTCATAAGCAGTTTACTGTAGACTTATGTTTTAAATATGAAGTTGAAGATCTCAGTTAGGCTGTGAAATGAGAGTGAATGAGTAAATCAGGATTTATGCCTCTTAGTTTTGACGCTGAAGCTGCAGATGTTTTATCACAGTATTTTGATAAGTTTTTTTTAAAGACTCTTTTCAAAACTCAACCTACAAAGACTACAAATTGAGGGTGGTAGTATTTTGCACCAACCCAGTTAACAGGAATCGTTCTCAGAATTTGGCCAACGTTCTGGCAATGTTCTCTTAAAGTAACGTTAATATAGTGGGGGGAAATCCAAATGTAACATTCCCATAATGTTTGCAATAACTTCATAGTTTCATAACTTCATGGGAACATTAGCAAAACATTCTTTGAACATTTTTGTTAACCTGTTTCACAACATATGTGAAAACAGATAAACAAATGATTTACTGTAAATACTAATCAAAATCCAGAAGTCTACATGTAAAGTCCATAACCTGACCAAGTAAAGACACAACCAAAAGAAAACAAAAATTCTGCACAATTGTTTTCAACATCGATAGTAATAAGAATAGTTTCTTAAGCGGCAAATAAGTACATTAGAATGATTTCTGAAGGATCATGTGACACTAATGATGCTAAAAATTCAGCTTTGCATCACAGGAATAAATTACATTTTTCAATATATTCAAATAGAAACCAGTTATTTTAACTTGTAAAAATATTTAACAATATTACTGTTTTTACTGTATTTTTGATCAAATAGATGCAGCCTTGGTGAGAATAAGAGGCATATGCAACGTCCATAACCTGATGAATTAAAGAAACAAGCAATCAAAAAAAAGTTTAGAAAGCCTGATGTGAAATTGTTTATATGGCTTTATTTTTGGAGCTCACACTGCTTTACCTTTCTGTTCAACATCGGCAAAGCTTGAAATCACATTCTGACTCATGTGGTCAACAGGTAGCAACAAATGCTCTGCATTTTTATGAAAATATAAGCAAAATGTATTGTGCATCTCTTCCACTGGGGATAGGCAATACATGGCCCGGAGTACTTTAACGTTGTTAACACAGCTCTGAAATATCAACAACATCTACAAGAGAATTTGTGTATGTGGAACACTTCCCGATTCCATTTAGAACTCTAAACGGCGTACATTCCTCAGCCCCGGGCCCGTGCTATAGTCTTCAATTGGTGCGTGATGGCTTTCTCTCTCACTCCGTTAATCGTAAAGAAACCTGCAAATCCTGGCAGGCTCATTTACCCAAAAGCCTCACTGTTCTCTATTTACATAAATACGTTGAACCTGCAACACAACAACGTCTGTGATAACATACATTTGCAAGTGAGCATTGACGGTGAGCGTAAAGGCCCCGGTCTGTACGGGAATATTACTTGTACGAGCCCTGAGACACGTCAATGCCTCTATTAATAGTTTAATTACGCATAATATATTACTGAAACTAAAACGTAGCTTTACCAACAAGAGTACCAGACTTCTCTTTTTAATCCTGTATGCTTGTATACACTGCATAAACTGCATGTGTCATTTTTTTTTTTGTCTTTTGTAGTTTTCCCCACACGTGGCACAAGCGATGCATGTCCCATGCTCCCGACCCCAAATCACAAACACACCCACCCGCCCCGTTTATCATATATATATATCAATTTGAATACTTGATGTAGCACTCGCACTCCGCAGAAACAAATATAATAATACTAAAGTGAAATCTTTGCATAGAAAAACCGTCCGCGATCACGAGGCCCAGCCCTCGGACAGACGCATGCGCTTGACAGACGGGCTCTGCCGCTCGTCCGGAGAGGGTCTCAGCAGTCCCATGGGCGAGTGGAAGTCGACGCGGTGCTCCTCGCGGTCGCTGCCCTCGTACGAGCTGCCGCAGCTGCTCAGGCTGTCGACCGGAGAGCGGCCCGCGTCCTGCCGCAGCTGACCCTGCTGAGACGCCGGCTGCTGCTGCTGGGGTGGAGGCTGGGCGTAGCCGCCCGGGGCCCGGTCTCGGGGAGGAGACACGGGTTCGGACTTGATGTGCAGGCTCTGATTGGACGGCAGTGAGAGGGTGGAGCTCTGACATAACGGCGTGCTGGAGCAGTTCCTGCGGCCGGAGAGGAAAGACACAGTTAAGAGGACGAGGAAAATAATGCAACTGCAAAGATTGATGAATTTCCCACTATTTCTTAGAGATTAACCCAAACTATTTCTTTTCTAAGGCCCATGTTTTAATGCGCCTTCCACACTTTTCAAAGAGTAAAGTCCAGTGAGCTACATTTTTTGGATTTAATACAAATATTTTTAGGAGAAATTGTATTATCAGCAAAATGATTTAAGTAAATAATGAAATAATAAACTGAAATAGTGAATTTGAGTTTGTATTATATTATATTAGTTTCACATTTTTAATTCAAAATGTTGCATTGTAATAAAAATATAATCCCATATTCCCAGCAAAACCGAAATGAAAAAATTAACATGGATTTGAGAATGTATTTATTATATTATATACTAGTTTGACATTTTATTTAAACATTTCGCAATCCAATTAAAAATAAAAACCCAGATTGCCTGCCAAATAAAGTGAAAAGTTGAACTGAAAATATTAACATGTATTTGAGATTATATTATATTATATATTAGTTTGACGTTTTGTTTAGAAAATTTGCAATCTAATTAAAAATACAAGCTCAGATTCCCCGCAAAATAAAGTGAAAAGTTGAACTGAATTTTTTTTTTACATGTATTTGAGATTATGTTATATATTAGTTTAACTTTTTATTTTAAAATGTAATATAATTAACATAAAACCCAAGTTTTCAGCAAAACAATTTAAGTGAAAAGCTAAATTAACATGAAAATGAAGTTAACAAAATTCACTTGAATTTGAGAATGTATAATGTTCTGCTATATTAGTTCTGCGACATTATTACAATTTTTGCTTTGTAATAAAAATTAAATCTCAGATTCCCAGCAAAACAATTTAAGTGAAAAGTTGAACTGAAAATATGAACATGAATTTAAGATTATTATTATTATTTTATATTACATTAGTTTGACATTTTTATTAAAAAATTGAATAAATTAATAACACATTTTGAATTTGAATAAACTACATTATGATATGAGGCACTGCACATGCCCACAGTGATTTTTCTGTGGTTATAGTGAGCGTTACAGCTGATATCCAGAGTGTTTTGGGTGCATGGGTCAGGGTGATTCTGCTCACCCTAGATGTCCAAGACCAGAATGCTGCATGTTTTGCGGCCAGCCGGTCATCGAACCCAGATGAAGAGAAGCCGAGCTGTTAAAACCGCTCAGAGAGGACAGGTCTCCACTGCTGAGAGAATATTCTAGAGAGAAAAGAGAGAAAGATCTCTGTTCAACTCACTGCATATAGACTGCTTTCAATCTTCAAGGTTACTGCAACAGGAAGATGCTCAAAGAACATTAAGTCAATGGCGCCACCTGGTGGTGTATTCAAGACTCTTCAAATAACGGAGCAATATATAAACTGTTCATGTAAAAAAAGGACAGTAGTAAAAAAGTAAACAAAATGTACATAATAAAATATAAAATAAAAATATACACTACGATTCAAAACTTTTGGGTAGTAAATTTTTTTCTTCAAAAGTGACATTTATAATGTTACAAAATACTTGTATTTCAGAATTCTGATTCTGTATCTCACAACAAGCGGCAAAACTGTTTTTAACACTGATGATAATAGCAAATCAGCGTATTAAAAGGATTTCTGAAGGATCATGTGACACTGAAGACTGGAGTAATGATGCTGAAAATTCAGCTTTGCATCTAGGGATGGAACGATTACCGGTTTCACGATAAATCACGATAAAATTCCCTGACGGTTAGTATTATCGTTTAAAATTTAATTATCATCAAAACCGTGTTTGATTATCGCGCTTTTGAAAACTCGCGGTAAATCCTGTCCAGCCAGCATCAGTCTGATGCAGAAGCAGCATGCAATGTTGTTGTTGTTGTTGTTTTTTTTGCACGAGACGAAATGGCGGAAGGCAGTGACAGCGCTCGGGAGATTTTTCAGCCATCTAAGAGGACCAAATCGGTGGTCTGGTCGTATTTTGGCTTTTACAAGAGTCCTGATATATATATATATATAAGTGATTTATTATTATTATTATTATTATTATTAGAGCTTCATGTTAATGTTAATTTAATTTTTATGCTAAAAAAGTGCATATAGCTGCTAATTGTATTTGTTGTTTGTTGATTTTCAAATATAAAACTTATTGAAATGTTTTCAGTGTGTGTATCAGTTCTTTTTGTACATTTTCATCTAAATTTAACAAAACCGTGATAATATTGATAATCGTGATAACTTTGGTCACTATAATCGTGATATGAAATTTTCATACCGTTACATCCCTATTTGCATCACAGGAATAAAAAATTACATTTGTAAATAAATAAATAAATAAACAGTATTAAATTGTAACGATATTTCACAATATTACTGTTTTTACAGCATTAATAAATGCATCCGAACTACTGAACGGTAGTGTATAGTAAAGTAAATTCACTACAAAACTGTGACATTTGTGAATTATCTGTTTTTAATATAGTTATTATATTATATTGTATTGTATTGTGTTGTGTTGTGTTGTGTTGTGTTATCTGAATTGTCCTCAGCTCTTACCTGTACCGTATGAGGTAGAGATGGCTGATGGGTAGCCGCCCATTCCCTGTCCTGGCAGAGTGGGCGTGGCTACAGACACCACTGGTGTGCTCAGAGACTGGGCCAACTGGGAGTTGTTTATTCTCTGGTTCTGTGGGAATGAAATGCGATATTTAAAACAACAGCAACAAAAATTCAATCGGTCTCAGTAAATGTGCAGGTGGTACCCCATCTAACTGCTTAATAGATCATGTGACCAATAACGTGTAATTACCCTCCACCCCGCAATCATCCAACATCCAGCCAGAGTTCCACTGTTGCTATGGGAACCGCTAAAGCAGTCCCCTTGGCAACAGAGGAATGAGCCTGTTTTGTGTGCATTTGACATAAGAACTATTAGTTTGTATTTTTGATGGTTAATCGTGTTTCACTGCAATTTTGATACTACTTACCAGCCACATGTCAACATCCTCCGACTGGTGAGCAGTTGAAAAAAATACAATTCTAATTAGTTCTAATAAAATCAAACTTTATTGCATATATCTGATGGTCTGAATTGGTTTTATATGGGCAATGCTGGTCATCTGGGTTCAAATCTCAACCTAACTGCAGCTGAACTATACATCCAGTGATGGTATTGGATGTGTTAATACGGTTGTGTGAACTCACGATGGAGGGCATGGTGTTCTTTGAGCCGGGAGGGATGAGGATGCGCAGGTCAGGCTTGCGATTGCTCATGGTCATGGTCATGGGCGGAGGAGATTTGGCCTGCATGTTCTTGCTCATGCTCCCCGGAGAGACCAGCAGACCAGGGGAGTTGCGGTGGTTTCCATACCCGTTTCCTGTGGGACAGTCAGAGAGGACGCGTCAGTCTAACACTAGTGACCATACAGAACACATTTATGGCACTATACCATGTCAAAGCAATTTCACATTTCATAAATACAATATAGAACTTATATCAAAACATTAATGGAGATTTATGGAAATGTATTTGATTTCTTTTTCATAAATTATGAAGTAGAGAAAATAAAAACAAATAAACATATAAAGCTTTAGGTGTCAACAACTCATGTCCCCACATTTGCATAATTGACAATTTACCCACATAAATGTAATCTTCACCCAATATTTTGGGTGGAAGTAACAGATTACAAACACAGATTAACACTTGTTTTTGCATTGCTTACTAATTTGGTAAATAAATAAATATGCATAATATATAAAATAAATTTTTAAAGAAATTAATTTGTTAATTAAAATAACCTTTATTTAAAGGTCCAATTCTCGCTATTAACAAACCATTTACTACAACTTTTGCCTTAAACTCCTAATTTGCTGCTTATTAATAATTAGTAAGGTAGTTGTTAAATTTAGGTATTGGGTAGGATTAGGGATGTAGAATATGGTCATGCAGAATATGTGCTTTATAAATGCTACTAAACAGCCAATATGTTAATAATATGCATGCTAATAAGCAACTAGATAATAGAGAGAACTGATCGCTATACTAAAGTGTTCCCATTAATTTTAATTAGCAAGGAAGCATAAAAAGTGAGAGTAAAGACATTTATAATGCAAAAGATTTCAATTCCAAATAAACGTTGTTAATATATATATATATATATATATAAATATATATAATAATATAATATAGCACCTGATCGTGTCTGAATGATCATGGAAGGTAAAATAATGATCACAACTATTACATCATTTTAATTGTGCATCCCAAGCCCATGCCATTAAAAAAACAGCCCAAAGTAGCCCAATTACCTTGTCCCAAATATAAAAATGCAATTTCCATCCCTAAAATAGAAATTTTACAGTCACTGTCATGGACATTTATCATAAACACAGCTCAAATGCTTCCTACTAGTGTGGCCCAAAACATTCAGCAGTTTTATTACAGGTAGAATGCAAAATGTTTCAGTACAAGCATTTCAACCAAATGTAATTTATGCAATATTTTAAACCTTTAACCCACTGGGGAAAATCAACCCATGGCAACAGTTTAAAAGCAGCCCAATTTCGTGTAAAAAAACAATAACAACCCTGCATCCAACACTAGCTGCAGAAGTCAGATTTGACTGATCACGGGTCGAGAGTAAGGAATCGATAAATCCAATTTAAAAACCTATTTAAGGACTCTGGCATGAGGATGTTAATTTGATAACAAAAACTGAATGTGATTCTAGAATGTTTATTAAGCATTGCATATATATGATCTGATCCCAGTGATTACTGAAAATAAAGACGCGGCTTTTACCAACAGTGGGGCTAATTTCATACAGTTGTTCGTAATGCAAATGCTGATTATGTTGAATGTGAAATATCCATATATGCACGTAAAAATCTGGTCACACTTTATTTTAAGGTCCAATCCTCGCTATTAACAAAACATTAACAACGACTTTTCCCTCAATAAAGTCCTAATTTGCTGCTTAATTAATAATTAGTAAGGTAGTTGGTAAATTTAGGTATTGGGTAGGATTAGGGATGTAGAATATGGTCATGCAGAATATGTGCTTTATAAATGCTACTAAACAGCCAATATGTTAATAATATGCATGCTAATAAGCAACTAGATAATAGAGAGAACTGATCGCTATACTAAAGTGTTCCCATTAATTTTAATTAGCAAGGAAGCATAAAAAGTGAGAGTAAAGACATTTATAATGCAAAAGATTTCAATTCCAAATAAACGTTGTTAATATATATATATATATATATATAAATATATATAATAATATAATATACTACGACTTTTGCCTCAGTAAACTCCCAGTTTGCTGCTTATTAATAGTTAGTAAGGTAGTTGTTAAGTTCAGGTATTGGGTAGGATTAGGGATGTAGAATATGGTCATGCAGAATATGTGCTTTATAACTACTAATAAACAGCCAATATTTTAATAATAGGCATGCTAATGAGCAACTAGTTAATAGTGAGAATTGGTCCCTATACTAAAGTGTTACCTTTATTTTTTTATTATATTTTATCAGGACAGGTGTATCACCCTGACATTTTGGATTTGCTCCCTAAAAAAAACTTCATAATGAAATTTTAATTCAGAAATTAAAACACGCTCATCATATGAGAGATGTATTCAAGTTATTGTTGGTTTTAATTGCATTTTGAATGCATTTTTAAATGCGGTCTGAATACTTTCCGTACCCACTGTATATATATATATATTGATTAAAATTGAACTTTAGAAGATTCCACTTCTATGGTGTTATGAAGCACATCTTTAAAAAGAATCAGAAAGAGCTTTTGAACTACTACTTGTTTGAAGAGGTCATAAAAAAATGTCCCTTGAATCTTAAAATGACTTAGTGGATCTGACAGCTGTCACAGTTTTTGATAAATCTGTCTAAAACATTGAAAAAAAAAATAATAATAATAATGTCACATGTTATTGTATCTGTGGTTGTCTTCAAGATATTTTATCTTTTCATATTTTATGTTTCCACATGCTTTCTAAGAAGCCTGCTACAATATTAGCTCTGTGGTCTTTTTCAAGACGCTGTCACTAAATTGTTGCCATCTGTCACAGTAACACCACAGAACTGTCTTACGGGTAACGATTGGGAAAAAAAAAAACATTATGGAAGAAAAAAATGTCAAATGTTGGCAAACGTACAACAGCACTTTCACTTGAACATTTTCTCAGATGTTTACAACAGTTAACAAAGAATCCCTTTTAGATGTTTCGATATATCCAGAGACTTGCATATGGGAGAAAAAAAGTTAAGACGATTTAGACTTCTAGTTTTCAACATTTGCTTTTCATTATGGTCTGTTTGAGTCGTCTGCACCAAACCAGTGCTGGTGTTGACAGCCAGTGAGTTGTGACAATGTGCAAAGTCCATTTTCTGTGAGCTTCGCTAAAACTCTTTCATGCATGCGTTGGTTCAAATGTTAGCGGCTTTTAATCTTTTTCACTAACAAACGGTACATCATTGAGACTTTTTTGGACCTTTTTGTGGTGGAATCAGAGCCTCGAATCTCGACGTTCTATGAATCCGTTGCGTTATGTTTCCTCTCGCCTAACGACGGTGTTGATGGCTTCATCATATTAGAATTCACCGTAGGATGTTTTTTATGAAACGCTTCTTTTAAATATACTATTTAAGACCCTTCACCGCGACATCCTACAGCGGCGCGCTGGGTAAATATCCGGGGAGGAACTAGCCGAGCAAAAGGAAGCTTTGAATCAAACCGAGAGGCTCCGTCTGTCTGTTGAGACAGAAAACACACACACGTATGGTAAATACACACGACTCTTACCAGCGCTGGTGCCCACTCCGCTGCTGAGGTCTGGACCCATAAGGCCACCTGAGGATAGGACAGAGAAGACATTAAACAAGACTGACACTCAAAACACGTACGCCACGCCTGACTGACGCCTCCTTCCTGCGGCCAGACGGGCCGCTTGAGATATATGTACGAGAGCCAGTGTGAAAAAAACCCATCTGTAAGTCTATCCGAACCCACAAACCCCTGTTCAGCCCTCTGGAGAAGATGCCACCGTCCAAGAAAAACCTTTGAAAAGTCTGCGCGGTTTCAGACGTCGTGGTCCCTGCCAAGACTCATATTTAGTTTTGCTCCTGTAATACGGAGCAAAATGTTCCAGGAGGGCCAAGGATAATGACAGGACAGCCGCTGCGGTCAAAAGGACTCTGACCAGAGCACAAAATAGATCTTTTAGACAATAATAACAAGCCCACAGACGGATTACGCTTCCCACACGTATGTCACCACAGACTGTCTTTTTCTACCACTTTGTTCATTTTTCTTCCCATTGCTTCCTCTTTCTCTTTCTATATACATTCTAGACACACATATCTGGATGTTTCTTTTGGCCCCTGTGGACTTTTTGAAATGAAACACTGCTAAGACTTTTCACACTGTCACACTTGTCTACAAGATCCAAAGGTGTATACATGCATCACAAGAGAATACAGTTTTATTTTATTTTATTTTTTAATTTAATTTAATTTAATTTAATTTTTTATCCCTGAAGCCAATGTCATTTCCAAATGTTTTTGGAATAAAATTACCTCTTTTTTTTCATATATTTAATTAAAATCATATTAGTTATACTTCCATTTATATATCGCATGATTGTGTGTAATTGTCAACACTTTTTTGTTGCTTGTTTTTACAAACTCACAAACAAGTCCTTCGGTTTCTTTGGTAGTTCTTCTGTTTTTTTTTTAGATAGACAAGTACACAAATGTTTGATAAAATGTTATTAGTTGAAAAATTGTTGTTTGCGGTGGTCAAATGACACAATTTGTATAAAAATCAGTATAAATAATTTTTACATAATGTTTTCACTTTTTGTTTAGACTGTTGTAGTTAAATAAACATAATAAAATTGAACTAATTGAATACGTTTAATAAATGATTTAATGAATAATACAGTTTTAATTACATTTAAAATATACATAATACATTTTTTAAATAAAATTACACTTCATTTAAATTACAAATTTCATTCTTAAATATTTTTCATAGTTAAAAAAATAAATAAAATATGTTTAAAATAGAAAAAATAAAATACCTATATATATATATATATATATATATATATTATTTTTTTTAATAATTTTTTTTTTGATGGATTTCTACATTTTAAGATTGAAAGAGTGGTTCTGGTAAAACATAAAAGGAATAAAGGCAAAAGATTTTGATGAAAGCAAAATTCAAATACCAAAAATAAAAAAATCTGTCTAAAATCTGTATGTTTTTATAAAAATCAATCCTTGTGACAGTTGAAGAAACACCCATATACATGTGCTCAGAGTACGGATAATGTGTTTTGATAAATCCTAAGCTGACCAAACTTCCTCTCGATGAAGCCTAGACCACAAACACAAACCTTTCAAAAGTCAGAACCAGAGTTAAAAGGAAAATATGGTCATCTTTATTTGCCTGCTGAAAACCAGGAGTTCCTTTACAAGCAGCCAAAACTCCCACTTTTTTTCGGCTCTGGGACAGCCTCAGGAGTTCTGCTGAGTACACAGTGTTTATATTACAGGCCCGGCCCGGCACAGCTGAATATGGCTGAAAGAAATATTTGAGCGCGTGTAATGATCTGTATGCGGTGTTTGAATACATGCGAGGCGTGCTTTCAGTGGAGCTGTTGGTGGTCCTGTCTAATGATGTCAAGAAAGCGTGGAAACGAACATTATTTGAAACCATACCAGGAGTCCCTGGCAAAGTGGAGAGCCCGGTGCGGGTCAGTACCTGTGTTGCCTGCACTCGGGGGCCGGTGGGTCACTCCAGGGGACATCCTGTTCCTCTGGAGGGAGGGGTGGGC
>NW_015631204.1:547310-559236 GCF_001515625.1 Sinocyclocheilus rhinocerous | reverse complement strand
ATATATATATATATATATATATGTGTGTGTGTGTGTGTGTGTGTGTGTGTTTATTCTTTATAATGTAGAATAGCACAGGAAATTTAAACAAAAAAGTGTCAAAAATCACAAACACACACACACATATATATACATATAGCTCTATCAACATTATCTGTTGCTTAATATATAAATATATAATATATTTTTTCTACAAAAGTCTAAATTATTTTCTGTATTAATCGACAACATGCCACAGATGCTGATAAATGACAGATGAAAAAGGAAAAGACATTTTCTGGGTTTAAATGAAATCCAATAATACAAAAATGCAATAAAAATAAATTAATAAATAAATACATCCAAACAAAAAGTAACGAATTAAACATTAAAAATAAAGCATTAAAAACACAAAATTATTTTCCGCAGTAACATGCCACAGATGCTGTTAAATGAGCTCATCTTGTATTCAACCACAAATATCCCTTTAGGACTGGAGCAATTTCCTGTTTGACCACACGAGGGCTATATTTGAAAACAAATCAAGCTTTTCCTGCCTGTAAAACCTGTGAAACCTGAGGCTTTGATTCCTCAGAAGAGCCTAATCCTTTCATCTGAAGCCTTTGAGAGTCTAGGTTGACTTAAAACGGAATAAAAATGTACATTATTCGCTCTGCTGTCATTAGCGGAGTTACTATGCAAAACAACACTATTACTATTATTCATACTAAAAGCTAAACGTTTGATCTTACGTTTTTAATGGCCATGTCAGAATAATAAACCTTTTTGTGTACTGTACTGTCCATGTTTTTGTGAGTTAAATTCAAGGTAAAAGCTGATCTGAAGTGAAATACAGTAATGCAGCTTGGCTTTTTCTTTCTGCCTGATCTCAGCGTTTCGCTCGTCGGCAAGCAGCCACATCGCTGGACCACAGCAATTCTACTCATTCAAGACATCTCCACCTGTCAGGGCCCTTGCACCTGTCCAACAAATCTCCTCGGCTCAAGGGGAAGGGGCGGAGCTGGGGCCACAGCCAATCACGGCCTCGAACCCCAGGGATGTCCGTAGAAGGCTATTTTTTGCCCCAGTGCCACCCAGCAGCATCCCAGCAACCCTACACCAGCCATCCCCCCAATCAGACCGCCAGCTCACTGTCCGACCCGGCTCGGTGCTTTTAGCAACACGGCTGGATCCCAAAGCCTGACATCAGCAGACTAAACACGGACCGCTCCAGACCAACAGGGGGAGGGTCGTGTTCAGCCGAGCATTCCTGTTCAGTTCATCACACACCAAAGACAGGACAACGACGAGAGCGTGACACAACTTTAAGATGACAGCGAGATTAAATGAAAAGTGAAGACCTTTGCTTATAAATGATAGTTCACCCAGAAAATCATATCCTGTCATTTAATCACCTTCATGTCACAAAAGAAGACTTTTAAGAACCAAAAAACATTGGTCACCATTGGCTTTCATTCTATGGAACAGCATTGTTTTAGTAATATTTATATATTATTATGATTTTTATTAATATTTTCGATTGTTTAATATTTTGTCACGTGCTTTTGACATCATTCATGTCACAGAAGAATATATTTCTCAGAACCACAAAATACTGATCACCATTGACTTTCATTGTATGTAACTTGTTTTAGGCCTATTATTTATATACTATTATTGTTTTTATTAATATTCTCAAATCATTTTTTTGATTGTTTCATTTTTATTAATTTTGTCATGCACTTTTGAGATCATTCACGTCACAAAAGAATATATTTTTAAGAACCAGGGGGGCCGGTGGGTCACTCCAGGGGACATGCTGTTCCTCTGGAGGGAGGGGTGGGCCAGCGGCAGCATGTTGGGGTTGCCCAGAGATGCTCCCGGGTGGCTGTAGATCAGGCTGTTGGGGTTGCTCACAGGGATTGAGACGGGCATGTCATAATTAGACTGGGGGATGGCCTATAAAACAAAAGGCATGGAAATCAATCACCATTAAATTATTGAAAAATATATAAATATAGTATGTTAATGGAAAAGAAAAATCTTGGATGTAGTGTATTATCAGCCAGGTCAATTAATCTGCTAATAATGGACTATTTTGAGATTCCAACTTGGTTCAACCACCGGTTTGACATCTGAAAAGTTGACGACACTTACACACAGTCTCTGCCTGCTGATCATCAGGTCAATGTCCTCGTTGATTTTACGATATTTGTCCTCAGATTCTGGACTGTGGCCTGAATCTTCAGCATCAATATCAGTACTGTCACAGCCGTTTAGACCCTTCTTCCTCAGAGTCTGAAACAAAATTTTTTTGATTGTTTCATTTTTATTAATTTTGTCATGCACTTTTGAGATCATTCACGTCACAAAAGAATATATTTTTAAGAACCAGAAAACATTGGTCACCATTGGCTTTCATTCTATGGAACAGCATTGTTTTAGTAATATTTATATACTGTTATGATTTTTATTAATATTTTCGATTGTTTAATTTTTTGTCATTTTGTCACGTCTATATTTTTAAGAACTAAAAAACATTGGTCATCATTGACTTTCATTGTATTAAACAGTGTTGTTTTGGTATTATTTATATACTATTATATTTTCAGATTGTTTTTTAATATTTTTAGATTGTTAAATTTTTTAGTAATTATTTCAGTTTAGTTAAATTCTAGTTTTTATTTATTTCCAGTTAGATTTGTTTTCTTCAACTTATTTCCAAAATTATTTCAGTTCGTTTTAGTTCATTTCTAATTTTCATTTACAGTAGTTTAGGTTTTTATTACATTTTATTGCAATTATATTTTATTTTATTGTATTGTATTTCATCTTCATTTCAATTAACAAACCTTTTTTAAATAATCTCTTGGTACAGACAAAAAAAAAACTTATTTTGTGTTCTGCAGATAAAACTAAAAGTAAAACAGGTTTGAAATGGCAGGGTAAATAAATGATGAATGAACTATCATTTTATTAATGAACTCCCTTGAAGTCAGATTTTTCACCTTGGAAAAGGACTTCGTCTTCTCAAAAAGATCTCCACACAACGTCTCAAAATATGCTCATATTTTTACAAATAAATCCGAGATCTCAATATGAACTCAAACATTTCTCACAAAACAATTTCTCCCAAGACCAAATTTTCTGGCATATGCTATCGAGATTAATTTTATAGCTCAATATTCTTACCGTATGCCAACTCTTGATTCGTGTATGCATATTTTAACTTAGGACAAACATCCCAGACAAAGTTAATTCTTAGATCCAAGACAGTCTACATGAGTATGTGAACCAAAACGCGTAAGTTTTGTTGTGTCACAAAAACAACAAAGTGAGATTCCAGTTGCATTTCATTGCGTTCCATTGCCAGCTGTCATATAAATATCTAATTTTCTCCAAAGGACTTGTAGGAAAACCATATGAGAGCTGATTGATGCGCTATGAGAGAGAGACCTCTGAGCACTTTTTACAATACACTGGCCACCTATAAAAAGTTTCTTGCATTACTTTGCAACAAGTTAAAAAAAAAATGCATTTAGCTATGACTAAAGTTGAAGTGAGCTGTCGTGAGGGTGGAGAGGAGAAGAAAGGAGAGGAGAGAGACAGCCATCAGCGCCTCCTTCTGCTCCTAGTCTTGTCAACTCTATGGAGACTTGCTCCTAATTAAACCAGCGCTGCATCGCTCTCCCACATGACAAAGACAGCCCCAGTCTGTCCGCATGTAGACATGGCGTCCTATATAGCGTGCTAGCCGGTAACCTTCAGCGGAGAAATGATGTTGTGCGTGAAGTAGCAGGTGGTAACGTGTGGAGACAGCTGACTGATGCCGTTTGCTGGCCAGCAGCTGACGGACTGACTGACTGACTGAGGGCGTCACATCACCTTGTACCCTCCTCTGAGGTCCACATGGGTGGTCTCGCCTCACCTCAAACCAGGCTCAAGGACAAAGTCTGAGAAACTGCATTCAAACGGCACACACACCAACCCAGAGGAAAATTATATTACTCATAGTTTGCTCAATCATCGCTCGGGAGACTTCATGGAGTTCTCATTCAGATTTCCTTTAAATCTCAACTTTTTGTTACTGAGGTTTCTCCTCAAAACAATGGAGACAATTGTTGATCTACAGCATGTTTATATTGCTTATTGTTCTTTTTCTTAGCTCAAGAGACTTAATGGAGTTCTTATTTTTATTTAAGGATCAATGCTGTCTCAGATGTTTCTCATAAAATGGATACATTAAAGGATATATAAAAAAAATTTTTTTTAAATGAGACAACTGACATATTTGGAAAGTATTGCTCAGAGTTCGCTCCTTCATAACTCATAATTCTCAGTTATGTTTCATTTAAGTATCAACTTCAACTCAGGTGTTTCTCCTCAAATGCAGGGATTAAAGTTCCGTCGCTATGACGGATTTCCGTCAGTTCATAAAGACAGTCACTTGCTTCATTCCTGAATGATTCAGCCGCTCGAACGAATCAATTGAATGAATGATTCAGGCATAAATTCAGTGACTTGTCGCCACCTGCTGGCGGATTTAGTTTCATTTGTAGCGTATAATTTCAGTTATTTAAATCATATTTCTGTAAATATATATTTTGACTGAATTTTTCTTCGACCAAAGCCCATTCCTCAGCCATACCCGTCTTACACCCAGTTTAAGAGCAGTTTTTTTCTTCTTGTAATTAGGAGCGCTTGTCCTCCTAATTAAAAAATGTAGGAGCACGTTCTGATCAATAATCAAAAATTTGCTTTCTGTCACTGATTTTATCACTCATTCAATTGATTCGTTCGAACGGCTGAATCATTCAGGAATGAAGCAAGTGACTGTCTTTATGAACTGACGGAAATCCGTCGTAGCGACGGAACTTTAATCCCTGTGTCTAACAACCGAAACATTAAAGATATGTCTTTCCTTTAAGGAACATGCACACACGCCAAGGTGGCACTGCATTTTGCCCGTCAACAGCAACACAGACCACATCCAAGCCACCCAAAAAAGCAATCAAACTGAGAGCATGTGACCACAAAAAGGCAGCTCGGTTGAAGGAAATGTCGCCTTATTGTCTCACGTGTCAGTAGGGATGTTCGACTAAGAACTTCTTCCACCTCTTCAGACGTGCATGTGTGCGTGTGTCATGTTTGCCTGTGTGGAAAGTTGTTGATTTATGCAGTGAGTCACAAAAACTGGCAGCACGACACCATGCACAGACAAGTGCAGCAGCTATCGTAACAGAAACGCATGTTGAAGCGAAAGGAAAAGGCACATTATCAGTTCACAGAAAAAGCCCAAATAAGACTCGATTTGTGCTGCCTAAACACTGGTATATCAAGCTCGGTTTATCAAAAGCAGATGGATCGGGGAGAAAAAATGAAAGCCGTACTGATTCCGACCATCAAAGAGGCGGAATCCTATTAGAGTCATACGGGTGAGCCAGCGGGGACGCCCCCGTTCCTGCGGCAGGTCGCATGGCCAATGCGTGGCACTGTCTGGCCCTCCTCCAGGGCTCTTTCCACCAGCTGCTCCGACCACAGCAGCTGGGCAATGTTTGGAAAATGCCACACTGGGGACCTCTGGGTAATTTACCTTCTTTGATGCTCTCAGTACCCTATAATAATGAATCAAAGGCCCTCTCTTTTACTGCCACGAGTTGAGCGCCGCGTGTTTGGTATTAAACGCACTTGAGAGCATAATTACGACAGTAACCGGCCCGGTGGATATCCAATCCGACCACGAGGAAGCAGAAGAGTGTCCCGAAGGCAAGAATTCCTCACCAGAATCATTCCCGGGGTCAAGCAGGTCCACGTTTATGAATTTGAATGAATTCCCTCTGGGGCCTTCCTGTAAATAATCGCACATTATCACACACAAGCATGTCATCTCTTTACATTTGTTGTCATGTGACCTCTCAGAAGCCTTGTTTTTCCATTGCAGCATCTATAGAGGACAGTATGCTTATTCATGTTCAATTATTACTGATCAAGTCTTTTTGAACACAAAGCCTTTCACTGTAGCCCAATAATGGGCTCTTGTGGGCCCTAATCATTCACAGTCACCAGACTGAACTGTATTTGACACGTTGCATGCCACAGTAACGGCCGACCTTATGCTCTACAATCAGTTGCAACACCAGTGAGAAATAAAGCATTCCTCCCTCGCCGTCGATTAACAGCTTTTGTCTCTGGAACTCCTTATCAAGGGTAGCCCATCTGGAAATGGGCTTCAAAAACTTTATTGTTACCAGCTAACAATTAGCACGCTCAGAAAGAATAGAGTCTTGGTAAAAGCGAAGCATTTTGTGCTGCGCTGGCTCGCCGCTGGGTCTTGGAAAACCTGACTCACGCAACAAGGTTCAGATTAATCGTGGAATGTAAAACCGCCCTCTGATGTCGTTCAATCGAGGATGAAGAAAACAGCGCAGTAAATACTGCGTTTCAAACTCTAAGCATGAGCGGATCAGAACAATGACCCAAATGTGGGCTGAGGTCACTGCACGCTCGAATTTCACACCATGTTTTCAAGTTTACAGCTGAACAGATGGCAGATATGAGCCGACAGAAACAGTCTGCGGAGTGCAGAGGAGCATGCCACGAGAAGTCACGTAATCAAAAGAACTCTTCCTTTCCTCTCTTAAACGTGTGAAAACGGCATCCTAACAAGTTTGATTTAAGCTTTATTGAAGTACGCCACCGTCTGTGGTCAGTTTTTCTCTGAGGGAAAATGGAGTGGGGGGAAAAAAACAAGCGTGGCTGTCTTCTCTCTCTCTCTCTCCAGCACTCCACGCCTATTCTTCTCCATTTTCCTTGGCACGACTGCCGGGCTGGAGCTATTTTTAGCTGTGCTGCTTTCTATTTTTAGAAAACTACCGGTTTTCAGGCATTTAATGGGAAAGGACCACATAAAAACACAAAGGGTTGGAACGGGGAGGAGGTCTGGCACACAAGTTGGGCGTCTGCTCTTTATTTCCAATGCTATGAGAACTTCAGCTGCTCTCTGCCCAGGACAGAGGACGGAAAAGAGGCAGAGGGGTAAAGAATGTGAAAGACCTCCATCTTATAAACAACCACGAGTCTCAGGCCAAAAGCGCAAAATACAACACGCTGTTACTAAGTGAAGCAGTAAACTCATGTTAACCCGTTTGTGAAAAAGGCGGGGTGAAGGAATGCAAAACAAAGACGTCTCTCTTTTGGTGAAATTCCTGAAGGGATGAGAGTGGCACTGATTTCTTTTGGGGGAAAAAATAAAAAAATAGATTTATTTGTAATCTTAAATACTACAAATGCAGATCAGATCAAAAACTGTCTGTAACAGCAAAATGGTCTAGTTCCTGGCATCCTCTTGATGTTGTGACTGCAATGTGACAGTGTTAACACAGAGCAGTATAAGCCCAGCAAATCTGATTCACGGATTTAATCTGTCAATCGTCATCAAGGTTCAACGGAAGATCAAGAGCCATCATGCGTGCATGCAACCAACACCTCCGACACACACAACACAAGGGAACCGTTGCCGCAGCAAACAATCCCATCAAAACACTTCTAAACATAATTCTAGCCAAAGACGTAACAAACTGCACAATGGAATGTGAAGCAATGACTTTAAGGCAAACCTTCTCACATGGAGAACTGTGAGTGAACTGGGAATGGGGGGAAAAAAATTAAGTGCTTAAGAATGCATTGGCATGCAACTACATGAAGACAAATTATCTAAATTAGGAGAGTAGAAAAACGTTTGAGGCAAATGTGCCTGAAACGGAGCCAGTTTATAAAAGTAGGTTGACGATGTTTTCTTCGTTACATTTGAAATCAGATCGATGTGCCAAGCGCTGGAGGCATGT
Source organism: Sinocyclocheilus rhinocerous (assembly GCF_001515625.1). Taxonomy (NCBI): domain Eukaryota; kingdom Metazoa; phylum Chordata; class Actinopteri; order Cypriniformes; family Cyprinidae; genus Sinocyclocheilus; species Sinocyclocheilus rhinocerous. The sequence goes on along the minus strand of NW_015631204.1, from coordinate 551,413 downwards.
TTTCTCAGAGGTTTGTGTGGGTGAAATTGGAGGAGGGGAAGGTTGTCACCTCCAATGCCTTCCAGCACAAGACCAAACACAAGAGGTCAACTACCATACGCAGAGAGCTTTGCTCAATCTCATTAGCTGGCCATGTAGTCATTAACAACGCGACCTTTGGAAATAATTAACATTTTCCTTCCTTTGCGCCAACGGTCTCGTTGACAATTCTCAAAAGAGAAGAAATCTAAAGGTGTGGGGTCTGGAAAGCGTGCGTTTCGGGGTGACGACATGGGGTTATAGTCCACGCTGTCAGTTTTTAGGATTAAAAGGAGCATTTTCAGATTACACTAATCGAGGAAATGGGATTATCCCGGCTCCTTACTGGCTTGGCAGGGTGTCCGTGAGATTTGCCTCGTGGAGACTTGATGTTTCTCCTCTCATGAGGCAAGCCATGCTGTTTTTCCTCTCAGCCTCATAAAAAACCCAACTAAGTCTGACCCCAGGGCTTTGCTTGTACTGCATGTGTCAACGTTGCAAATGGCCTGTCGAACGATGTTACACTAGACTGAACAGTCAAAGTATAATAATAGAGTTTGAATTCGCAGCTTGTTATGTGCAAGTGAAGTGAGTTGCGAAACAATAAATGGCTCATGCTCGAACACACAAAGATAAAGAGATCCTTCACCACAATTGAGCTCCTAAAAACGCCTCTTTCAGCATCCACACTGTTATTCCTCATCTTTATTGCGTGTTTTTCTGTATCCCTTACTTAGTTAGTAAGAGGAGAGAGTTTGTTCGTGTGGCACCACCAGGCCTCTACACAAATCAATCGGGTGTTTTTACTGGAAAAGGGACTTTTCCAGGGGAAATATTTTTCCCACTGCTCCCAGTGGGAGTGCCATGGCCTTTCATGCATGTGGGGTGGGAACCTTCAAGTTCTCTCTTCCCAAAGTCAGCCTTGACAGGTGGTTTGGAAGAGCTGAGAGCAGTTTCACAGTTGCTTTTTGGTCTTTCGGTGGCGATTTCAGCTGAAGACGCTGAAGTCTTAGATTAGAGGATGAGGAAACCCTTATCTTAAGCTACCCACGCTTGCCCCGTGACCTTTTCAGGAGCTCACATGTCACAAAAGGTGGCGGTGATGAGCAAGCATGATCTTAAGTCTCTGTGCAGACCACCTGGCCTGGACAGTGGCACCTGCCGTGTCCTTTTAAACCGGTTGCGTAACGTGGTCCTGACGAGATACGGTAAAGTCCTCGTCCCTGTCCTTTAGCCTGATCCGTTCTTATAGAGCACAACGGCATGTGCCAAACGTGTTTTGCAAAGACTATTACAGCATGTTCCCTAACAAATCACCACCAGACACGGGCCAGGTGTCAAATCCTACTACTCTACCAAAACGAACCCTACCTGATCTCTCGGTGAGGCATCTGATTCAAATTCCCTGAATTTATTTGTCAAAAACATTGTGCTTATTGTCAAAGGGAACTCACCTCCATGATGTCCGAATTAGTCCGACTCTCATGGGGTTCATTGTACTCAGTGTATTTAAGCAGAACTTTGTCCATGTCGGTGCTGGCGTACTGGAACAGTTTATTAGTGCTGTTGAAGATGATGAGGGCGATCTCACAGTCGCACAGAACGCTCAGCTCGTAGGCCTTCTTCATTAGTCCAAACTTCCTCTTTGTAAACGTAACCTGATGAACCAAAGAACAAAGGGAGGGTTAAACTGGGATAGATTTGATACCCCTCATTCAATGACACAGACAAAACGTATTACTTGTTGGACAACGACAGCATAAGGTTTTACATCCTAGGTTGCTGGTTTGTTATCAACCTTGATCACCAGCATTTTAAGTCCTCACCAGGCTTCTTAACTAGCTTATTTACATTTAATTTTTGACATTTCGCAGATGCTTTTATTCATAGCGACTTCCACTGCATGGTATACAGTTTATCGGTTCATGCATTCCCAGGGAATCAAACCCATGACCTTTCCATTGTTAACGACATGCTCTTCTGCTTGAGCTAAAGGAAGTTCTGTCCAAGAAATGCTCGTAAGATAAATACATAGCTACTACCCACAACTCCATGGCTCCAATTTAGCTAAATTTTCTTGTGAACTGATACAATAAAATATGAACTTTATTGACTTGATCTTCAAATGCATTGCAATTCTTTTCATTGGCATTTGCATGACTTCAGTAAAATGCCCCATCAAAATTAAACTTATAGCTAGAGTGTACATGGCCCCATCCGTCCAAAACCAAATTGTTTGACAGGGTATTCTGGTTAGAGAGCTATCAGAGCTCTGCGTGCCATGCTAAATTTAGACTGGGGAGTTCAAGGTGAAATTCTGCCCAGCACGCTTCACAAATTGACAGCCCCTGGGTGGCAGGGTTCATAGGATTGCTTTGGCTAATGATGACCCAGCATCACCTAGGCACGCCGGCAGCGTTGCGCACGTTCCATTTGGAAAGGACAATTTCCCAAAGACACCATTTAAACCCTCACAGAACACACTCTCCATCTGTGATGAGATGGCAATGAAATTCAGTGAGAAACAGCCGCACAAAACCCAAAGAACTCTCTTGGGCATCTGCCTGAAATATTCAAACTCTGGATTATTAAATCCTAGCATCAAAATGAGATAGAAAGGAAATGTTATTGCTAAGAGTTGGCTTTTAGCTTCGGAGACTTAATGGAGTTCTCAGATAGGTCTCAATAAAGCAGCAGATATTTCTCCAGAGGAAGAATGAATGAATTGAAACGACTGAAAAGACAAATCCCCAAATACAGTAAAAGTGTATTGCTCAGAGGTTGCTCTTTCATAACTCAAGTTTTCAATTAAGTCTCAGTGAAGTATCAATTTTCACAAATTTTTATCTTAAAATGCAATAAAACAATGGATGCAAATGGGATGTTGACATGGCGCATAAATGCATTGCTCAGAAGTTTATTTTTCATAACTCAACAGACTTATTGGAATTCTCAATTATGTCTCATTTAAGTATTACGTCTCATTTACCTATATGCTTAGCAAGTTCTATAATTCATCACTTCATGCATTCCTGGGAATCGAACCCATGACTTTGGCGTTGCCAGCGCCATGCTTTACAGATTGAGCCAGAGCTATTTGTTAAAATTTCTTAAAAAACCAAATAGACACACATGTAAGAGTATACAGGTAGATTAACAAATGAATACATTTATCACATAGCTCAGATAATTTGGTTAAACTCTACAGGAGACACATGTGAGATTACTGCCTTCTTTTCTGAACAGTTTTGAAAAGCAGAATGTTCTCCATTTAGTCTAATTCTAAGAGAAATAAAAGACATATTCAAGAGACTTTTCTCTCCTTCAAGAGTGTATACTTCATGCATGCATGTCAATACGCAATAAACATGCATGTGAAGCTTTAATCTACATGGTGTTGGTGGTGTTTGTGTGTCGCTGATCCCTGTGCGTGAGTTCGGACGTCATGCTCTCTGTCACAAACAAACTCCAGCAGGGTGATCTTCTCACTCCTACCGCTCAGCACGCTGATGCTCTCACCTCCACATGACTTAGATTATGCTCACACTCACACTCACATGCACATGCACCGGGAGCGACAGATGTCTTACACATGCTCACTGAGACGCCTCCACACACATACGGGCAAAAAAACATTCGCCTTTCGCGCGCTGCCTGCGTTTACTGCCAAGTTCAGCCTGTCTTGATTTACCTTAGATGTCTGAGACACAAAGACTTTTTTTTTTTTTTTTACTTTTTCCTACATGCTAAACTGCACTTTGAGGCTGCAGCTAACTTTACACGACCGTGCTTCCCCGTAAAGATGCATGCAAGTTTATTTGACTTGAGTTAAGACATCTCAGACAGAACATCCATGGAGAACTTCACCACCACAACACGGGAAAGGGTGGGCGCTGAGAGGGGGTTAATCGTGCCACTGCACTGGGGGTCAGGAAGCACATTTGAGCGCATTTCCTGTCATAACAGGAAGGGTCCAATGGCTTCCCCTCTACAATGGCTTTGCCTCGGCTTCCGGCCCTATGCTGGTCATTGAAGGGGGGGTGGAGACAGGTGGGGGGGAGGAAACATAGATGACAGGAAGCCAT
>NW_015631204.1:543931-546827 GCF_001515625.1 Sinocyclocheilus rhinocerous | reverse complement strand
TTCATTGAAGGGTGGGGGGTGGGGGGGGTGGAGACAGGTGAGGGGAGGAAACATAGATGACAGGCAACCATTTATCCTACACCATTTATCCTACACAAGTGTCCACTTGAACACTAAAGCATTGTTCAGGAGCAAAGAACAACATGTAAAGCAACAGGCTGAACACTTAACCTTTCTTCTAAGGGCAAAACCTCTGTGAAAAATGCACAATAATTTAAAAGGTTCTTGAATGGAGGCTCTTAATTGTACTTTTTTATAGCTATATATATATCTTGAGTTGACCAAAGATCTTGATGTTACATTATAGGTCCTTCAGATGATCTTTTTGTTTTTGGCGTTGTTTTTTTTAAGAATTAATACTTTTATTTAGCAAAGATGCATTAAATTGACCATAGGTGACAATAAAGACATTTATAATGTTACAAAATATTTCTATTTTGAAAATTGAATTTTATATTCACCAAAGAATCCTAAAAAATGTATCACGTTTCCACAAATATATTCCACAATTTTCAACACTGATAATAAGAAATGTTTCTTGAGCTCAAATTAGCATATTAGAATGATTTCTGAAAGATCATGTGACACTGAAGACTGGAGTAATGATGCTGAAAATTCAGTTTTGCATCACAGGAAATATACATTTGCAAATAAATGTATTTGCATTTACATTTTAAAATATATTACAATAGAAAACAGTTCTTTAAAATGTTTATATTATTTCACAATATTACTGCTTTTACTGTATTTATGATCAAATAAATGCAGCCTTTGTGAGCATAACAGACTTCTTCCAAAAACATCAAACATGGTACTGTAAATGAACGTTTTTATTTTTAGGTCATTAAATTTAACGTTTTAAACTACCATCCAGAAATGACTTTTAAATTCCAATTCAGTTTGAATTAAGGTACCAAACAGGAGGCAGAATTAAAATTTGAATGTCAGTAGAATTAAAACTGAAATTCAAGGAAATGTATATACTTGTAATTTTGTAAAGGCAAGTTTTGTTAAAAGTTTATAGATCAAAAACTCTAAAACTTCATCACGTGTTAAATTTCTTTGAACTGCAAGTCAGTAAATTCACCTTCCCGTCACTCCAGTTCAACTGAGTTCATCCTGGCTGAAACCTGAAGACGATGAGTTCAGTTAGCTCATTAAGAGCCAGCACTCTGGTGGTATGACCTGCAGCTATCAGCGTTAGCCATGAAATTAAACAGTTCCCGCTCCAAATCATGATTTCATGTTTGGCCCTGCTAAAATTTGAATGTCAGTAGAATTAAAACTGAAATTCAAGGAAATGTATATACTTGTAATTTTGTAAAGGCAAGTTTTGTTAAAAGTTTATAGATCAAAAACTCTAAAACTTCATCACGTGTTAAATTTCTTTGAACTGCAAGTCAGTAAATTCACCTTCCCGTCACTCCAGTTCAAATTCCAACAAGAGTTCAACTGAGTTCATCCTGGCTGAAACCTGAAGACGGTGAGTTCAATTCTCATGGATACTTGACGGTTATTAGCTCATTAAGAGCCAGCACTCTGGTGGTATGACCTGCAGCTATCAGCGTTAGCCATGAAATTGAACAGTTCCCGCTCCAAATCATGATTTCATGTTTAGCCCTGTGCTAGAGTTCCTGCACAACACATGTCCAGATTTATAAACGGTAAATATAAATCTAAAAAAAAGCTGCAGAAACCTAATTTACGAAGTTCTGAATGAAATAAACCATGTAAACCCATGCCACAAAGTCACAACATTAGGCATGACAGGGAAAAGCTGGTTCGATCAGGAAGGTAAGAGGTTGATGTGCTTCATAAGTGTTGTCAGATGTGGCTTCAGATCCTGCCCGTCTAATAGCCTGGGTGAGTAATAGTTTGGAAAACGCTAGTTGTGGTGAATGACACACCCGCTGGTAGAGGCACGGTTTCTTCTACTCCGTTACAAACCTCAATCATTCAGACTCTCCACATCATATCCTCTAAGGCAGAGGCAATGCATTTAATATCGCAATTAAAAACAGCAATTATGATGATTTAGGACAATCATATTTCACATTCACACACAAACACGCAACACACATGTGCAAAAACGAAAGCAGCCAGACCAAAGTGAGAATCCAGCTTGTGAGTGTCTTGTGACACTGTCGTCAGAAGCTGCTGGCACTTCCTTAAGTGATGCATACTGTTGGTGTGTATGTGTGTGTGTGTGTGTGTGAGAGAGTATGTGCTTAAGACTTATTGCATTTCTGTGAAGTGAGTGCCTCATCTCCATTTTTTCCGTTAAGATAACATCTCTTTTACCTGTCTGTTGCGTTCGTCCATTATCCGCGCAATCTGAATCTTTTTCCTCCCCATTATTTCGGTCTGGTATTCCTTCCTATTCCAAAAGTACTGTACACACTTGTCTTCCTTCCTCTCTCGCTCCGATCCTCAGCGCAGTCTTTCCTCTTTGCTCGTTCCTCTTATTTCAAAGACTCTGGCATTCGTTCCTGAACAGACAAGACAGAGAAAGAGACACAGATTTTATCAGACAGATGTGTGATATCGCTCATATGCTTGAATGTGGGAAAAACAAGGAGCGTCTTGGTTAACAGCATACAAAATCAGGACTTTTTGGAAATCACAACTGATTTATAAAACATGTTTAACATAGCAAAAAAAAAAACTTCCTTTAAAATATTATTAATGTTTAAATATTTATATATTTAAAGAGAACATTTATAATATTTAAAAACGATGAACTTTAGAAAATAAAATTTGTTTTTAAAAAATATATTTTGAATTTAATTTAATTTTACTGATTTTATACTGATACTGATTTTATTATTTTTATTTGTACATTTTATTATTTAAATATGGATACGGCAGCAAGTTTTAATCAATCCAGTACATTTAT
>NW_015631204.1:533408-541603 GCF_001515625.1 Sinocyclocheilus rhinocerous | reverse complement strand
ATTTATATATATATATATATATATATATATATATATATATAGAGAGTACTTTTTTGGGAAAAATTGCTACCATATTTATTTTAAATAATAATAAAGTGTGAAATATTTTTTAAAAAATCTATATTAATTTCATTATTTATAACATTTTGAACCAGAAATGTACTTGAGAAATAAAAAAACGTGTTTCAAAATGTGATTTTTTTTTTTACACAATTTTCATCAATTTTTTGTGATGTTTATGCTTAAATATAAATTAAATGTATGAATTATATTTTTAAACTTTAATTTCCTTAATTTCCCCTAGAAGATCCAAAAAAGTCTAAGTCAATAGTCATATTTTAGGAAGCATTATGACTTATACATGTATGTTATAAATAGGTTTTCATTAGTGATACAGGGGTTGCGTTAACCCTACAAGTTCACACAGATGTCTGTGGTCGTCAGCGGCCCTCAGAGAGCACAAGTACCCAGCTGAAGACCAGAGCAGCCAACACAAGAGGAAATAAAACTCAAGGGCAACCCACAATGCAAATAAGAGAAAGCAGAGAGCTTTGGGGAGTAGAGGTCAAATGCTCACTCACAACGAGAGACAGGGAAAACACGCGGCCTGTACAGAAACCGAAAACCAGCAGCACAGATCTTCAGGGGGCAAGTTCTTCTCTTCACTTAGACATGGTCAACAACTTGGCAATGCATGTGACCTTTTGGTTATGCTTCAAGTCGACTGATAAAAGCCAGAGAGATGTGAAGGATTTATGAAGGAGGGATGGAAAAAGCAGACGATACATCAGAAGAGGAAGTTACAGGAATGTTGTGACAGCTTTTCATTTGAATTTGAAAAGCATAGCAAACGATAAAAGCCTCGGCAAGCTCCGCTCGGATAAGAGAGTATGCCAATAAAAATGGAAACTTACAGTAAATTCAAGACAGTGGAGATCAAATGCTGAGTGTCTTTTGGTATGTGTAAAATCTGCATTCAAATCCAACAAAACACTATTTCTTATTGACTTTTATGGATCCCATTATATGTACTCAAGACTCTACAGTACATCTACCTTATCCAACTTAGCTTACAGTGTTATGGACGGTAGACCTTACGTAACTTTAAGCTGTTCAGGACATGTAATCCATTAAACCCGGACTCAAAGAGTTCCCTTTAGCCACTCGGCCGATGATGTCCAGTTCACTCATCTCCAACTAACTGATCAGTCTGGTTATGTGTAGCGGTTTCATTTCAGGATTAGCCGTTCAAGCAGAAGTTATTCAAGGACATCTTGTACATGCTGTGGGGTACATTGTTGTCTTGTTTGATGATAGTCATTTATGCAGTTTAGCAGCTATTTTTGAGCACAGAATCAGTCACAATCAAGTATCCAAAATATTTTTAAGTTATGGCCAAAAACCAGATTTGTAAACTACAAGAAAACATTAACAAATATTATAAATGTGCAGTTGACAAGATGGTAACCATTTAGGAATATAAAAATCAATGCTTTTTTAAATAAAATCCAATTAAAATAATTTTATTATATAAAAAATTACAATTATTTTATTTTTTTAATTACAATATAAAATAATTATATTATTATTAATTATATAAGTATTATTTATTGTTTTTACCTGTATTTTTAAATTAAAAAAGCAACCTTGGTGAGCATAAGAGACTTCTAAAAAAATCTTCCCAACCCCAGAGTTTTGAATGGTAGTGTACCACGTACAATTTTTTTGTCACTGTCTGTGTGGCAATAAATATTCTACTTTTTTCTATTCTGTTTTATTCTATTGTATTCATTTCTATTTATCTGACTTAGGTCTGATGTGACATCACCATTTCTAGATCCCAAAAGTAAACAGCATACAGTGCTATATACACTCACGGTGTGCTGTAATACTAAAAAAAAAAATCTCCATAGCAAAATCTCAGTTGGTCAGACAGAGATTCCTTCCATAATTGTTAAAATATTTGTGTCCAGGACACTGTGAGCCTGGAGACTGTAGTGTACACTTATTAGCTTTAATAACTTATTGGCTTAAAGCTTTGCTGAAAATGAATAGTGCTCATAAATGGCTGTTAAGATCACTTGAAACAGAGTTACAGTATTCAACATATGACTTAGCAAGCAGATACATATTTTCTTCTGACAGCTAGACTGCAATAGTGAGAGAGAGATAATGTGTGGTGTTAGTTTTAGTGGCACAGAGTGAGCAAAACTGTGTTCAGCTGCTGAGAGTGCTGTGATCTGATCTGACATCTATGCTGAAGCTATACTATATAGCTGAACCACTGCTGCCTTAAACCTCTCATCAGGATGACAAATAAAATAAAATAAAATAAAATAAAATAAAATAAAATAAAATAAAATAAAATAAAATAAAATAAAATAAAATAAAATAAAATAAAATAAAATAAAATAAAATAAAATAAAATAAAATAAAATAAAATAAAATAAAATAAAATAAAATAAAATAAAATAAAATAAAATAAAATAAAATAAAATAAAATAAAATAAAATAAAATAAAATAAAATAAAATAAAATAAAATCCTGCTGCCAACATCGGACCAAAGCCACTGGAAAAAAGAGGGAACTGCCAGGTAAATGTACTGAAATTGTGAACAAGCTCTCGGCAAAACCCCCACAGGAACTGGACATGCCGAGGCAAAATGGCTTTTTTGGAGGTCAGAGATGCCAGTGTGTTTACCCATGTGACGGAAGGATAAAGACGGAGAGAGACAGGCGTGGGAGGAGCCGCTGTGTTACTTGAGTAGGAGGGAGGGCGGACGGTGCCAAGAAACCAGGAGCAGGGATCTCCAGAGAGTAATGTGCAACATTAAGTCACTTTGTTAATCTGCCTCTCTGCTTCTCCCGAGGGCAGCAGGAGAGGACAGATATCTCCTCGTCCTGTGAAGAGCGGCATGGTGCCACCGAAATAAAACAGCGCTGAGATAACACCTAGATATGACTGAGACAGTCTCCTGAGGGGCCATTAGACCCAGGACAACATCCAGAGAAGGGCAGAAAGACCTCCTAGCTAGCAGCTAACGCATTGCAAATTAGCTGTGGTAAAAGGGCAACCTGAAGGGGAATGTGTCATTCATGCCCACATAAGTAAATTTTGAACAAATCCTGTGTCTGACTGTGCAGTCAATGAATATGTATTTTTAAAAAATGCCTCAGAGTAGTAGATTAGCAGTTAGCGCAATGTCGCACATACCTCACAGTCAGTGTAAATTCAAACCCAATTTACATTCATTTCAGAACCATGTCCCGTCCTTTCTTGACAACACCTATCAACACGATTTTATCATTTTCTGAAGAAAAAGTGCCTGGCAACTAAACTCACTGCCACAATGCTAATGTCTTTTTAGCATGATGCTAAGTGGTTTCTAGAGCATTTTAGGTAAATAATTACCACAACAGATCCTTTAAATTTAGAAGTATTCAGAACAGAACGGGAATGAAAAATAAACATGAAACCAACATAAATTATAGTGGAATTAATTATAAATAACATATAAACAACACCAAGCCTAAACAATTTCTATAGGTGAAACTGAAACTACATTTGGGAAATGCACTATACAAATAAACACAGCCTCACATATCTCATTTGGCACAAATGTTTTGCGTGCTTGACATTAATTGCATTATATAAGTCCCAGCATGTTTCATATTAATAAAAAAGCAACTTGTATTCAGAAGAATACTGTATTCTTTTTGTTTTTAAAATTTCCATGATATTCTTATTCCTAAATATGGCGTATAAACAATTTTTTTGCTCAGAAATTTCACAAAGAATTACAAAGAATTGGCAAGTAATGCATTGAATTAAACATGCAATTTGGAAATATAAAGACTTAAATTTAAGTATTTTCTTGTTAAACATTCTCTAATAATCCTACCACAAGAGTTATGACTTGTCAGGCAAAAATCATAAGTTGGATCACAAAGTAAGATATTTCAAAGAATGTCGGTAACGATAAATATAAATGTTGGCAACGGTACCCATTGACTTCCATAGGTTCAAAATATCTTCTTTAGTGCCCAACAGAAGAAACAAACTAAACTAAACTAAGCTAAACTACAATCTTCCAATATCAGACCAATGCCAATAATTAAACAATATTTTTAAAAAGCTAATATTGGCTATTTTTTTTCTGAAAAAAAAAACCTTGAAACCTTGAAAGTGAGAAAATTATGAACTTTTTCATTTTGGGGTGAACTATCCATTTAAGGTTAGGGGATCTCAAAGCGGTAATAAAGACCGCTAATAAAGACCTCAAAAAGGCAGAAATAAACAAAAAGCCATCTATTTCAAGACAGCCTCTGGCATAACTTGGCTAATGTCAGTTAACACAATTGAGATTGGAGCCTGTACAACTTCATAATCACCATCTTTCAGGGCATCTGAAACGCTGAAGACGTGCCAGGCAGCGGAGGAACTTGTCAGAGCACGTCAGAGCAGATCCTCAGAGCTCTTGGCAGACCCCGGAGGTGTCAGACAGCTGACTCTGACTCTCTCTGCAAACAACACCCATCAGCTCGCACAAATGGACATAATGGCAGAAAATCTTCGCAGACGGCCTCTTAAGGAAGTGACATCACTGTGTAGAAACAATAAAAGATGCCTCTTCCCATAAACCACTCCACAACACAGAAAATGGGAAGTACCGGCAAATCTCATCGTTCTGAAGGGCCTGATGAGCTTTGCTAAGATAAAAAAAGTTATACCATCATTGAGAGGGTCTGATAGCAAGCCGGTTGCCAGGGTGTTCTAAGTGGTTTTAAGCCCAGTGCTACAGCATGTGGTTGCTAGGGTGTTGTTATGAGGTTGCTAAGGTGTTTTGAGTGGTTTCGTTGCTAGAGTGTTGTGCGGTTGCTAAGGTGTTCTGGGTGGGGTTAAGCACAATGCTACAGTATGTGGCTGCTAAGGTGTTTTGAGTGATTCAAAGCACAGTGCAACAGTATGTGGTTGCTAAGGTGTTCTGAGTGGTTTTGTTGCTAGGGTGTTGTTATGCGGTTGCTAAGGTGTTCTGGGTGGGTTTAAGCACAATGCTACAGTATGCGGTTGTCAGGGTGTTGTGATGAGGTTGCTAAGGTGTTTTGAGTGATTTAAAGCACAGCGCAACAGTATGTGGTTGCTAAGGTGTTCTGAGTGGTTTTGTTGCTAGGGTGTTGTTATGAGGTTGCTAAGGTGTTGTTATGAGGTTGCTAAGGTGTTTTGAGTGATTTAAATCACAGCGCAACATTATGCAGTTGCTAAGGTGTTCTGAATGCTTTAGTACATTGCTATGTTATATTCTGTGGTTGCTAGAGCATTTCTATGATATCGCTAAGCTGTTTTTAGCATATTTACCGCCTAACAACTTAGAAACGTAATGGTACACTCATGGTTTCATTCATGAATGCAGCACAGAACGGTGTTTAATAGTTGAGTTTAGGGGTTTATCCAGGTATAAGCAGCATTACACTGCTAATCAACCTCAACGACCCAGCGGCCTTCAAATACATACTGGAAATATTCAAGAACATTCGTTCTGCCAGCTTTCCCCCCAGCTGTATCTCATAGAGAGGGCTCCTACATCTCTTTGCTGTCTATCAAGGGAGTGTGCTACGGCTCAGAGCAGCGGCCGCCAAGAGACTGTATCAATCAGTGCCGGAATGGGAACGACTCTCCGCCCCCGCCTAACAACTTAGAAACGTAATGGTACACTCATGGTTTCATTCATGAATGCAGCACAGAACGGTGTTTAATAGTTGAGTTTAGGGGTTTATCCAGGTATAAGCAGCATTACACTGCTAATCAACCTCAACGACCCAGCGGCCTTCAAATACATACTGGAAATATTCAAGAACATTCGTTCTGCCAGCTTTCCCCCCAGCTGTATCTCATAGAGAGGGCTCCTACATCTCTTTGCTGTCTATCAAGGGAGTGTGCTACGGCTCAGAGCAGCGGCCGCCAAGAGACTGTATCAATCAGTGCCGGAATGGGGACAAGTCACTCTCCACCCCACCCTTACGGCTCGCCTCAAAACTTCCCAAGGACAAAGAGGAGACAGCGTCTGTCTTTCTCAATGAGAGCACACGAGCTGTGGAGGTTAGTCGTACCACAGAACGAGACCAGCTCCCAGACGCCCCGCTACATTCCCATATCCTGAACCCACGGCTCCTGGTGGAGCGCTGTGCGTGAACAGCCATGGGCCATGTGAGTCCAGGTTGATGCTGTCCGCTTAGCACGAGATTAGAGAGATCTGACTTAGGCTCACACTACAAAAATGATTCTCTTAATCATATTCAGTAAAAAAAAAAAAAACACACACACCCTTAAAATGATATAGATTTAACAATGTGAATCAGTTATTATAGTTAAAATTAATTTTAAAAAGCTAATTTCAGCTAATTGCCAATGCAACATTTCCCATTTTTGTTTACATTTAACTTGGAGTACTAAAAAAAAAAAAAACAGAATAAATTAAACCGAATAAATGAAAAATTTATAAAAGCTATATAGACATCATTTAAAAAATACTTAAATGACATTTAATAAATACAATTACATTTTAATAAAATAAATGAATAAATTAAATTAAAAAATACATTTTAATAAAATAAATAAAATTAAAGGACTTTTTTTTTTTCAAAATAATGGCAAAAATTGTAACATTATATCCATGAAACTAAAATAAAATTCACTTTTAATTACGCTTAAACCTATTATATCATAAACTTCACAGAATTATATTACACTTACACTTTAACACAATGAAAAAACAATTGCTAATGGGGTAAAAATAAAGAAAAAAATAAACTAATTCAAGACATTTTCTCTGAAAACAAGTTTAGCCTAGCCTGGTATGCTGCACTTCCTTATATGCCCAAATCAATGGAAAATCTCAAATTATGTCCTAGTTTTTAGCAGGCCTTTCAGTGACCTAATTACAAAAGCTAAAGCTTACAATCACTGTCAGCTACAATCGAGCTATTGCAACAATTCGGTTAATAAACTGGCGAATAACTCTCAACTATGACAGCGTGAGCACAAGACATTTTGGCGCATTGCTCATAGTTGGTTGTTCATTTGCATGGCTTCCTTTTACTGAGGAGATGTGTGTCACACAGCTGTGTTCTCACAGTGTGTGTGCGCCGCGTTTGCGCTTCATCGCTAACCAATACACACTGCCAACTGAAACTCTGTGGCCATTCATAGCCACATGCTAAGATATCACTTCTGTTTTCTGTTACATTATTGTAAAAGCAGTGCATTCATGACATTAATACTGTGCTGCTCAGTATGTGATCATTTAAATCTACACTTTTTTATCTATCTTTTTTTTTTTTTTACAATATACAGTTTTTTTGCATAAGTTAATTCTACCTGATTTAATGTATAAATTCAGGGAAAATAAACAAACAGGAAATATTAAATCGAGTTGAAATAATGTTACTTTGTAAGAATAATGAGAATGAAGAATGATTATGAGGCACAAAACTGGTACATGTAAGAAAATGATTAATACAGTTATACAATTTTAGCATCTTAATCCATACATATTTGTCCACAGATTACCAAAACTGACCAATCAAAATCAAGTATTTCAGAAAGCTAGTTTAGATGTCATGAAATGATGTATACTACAGTTTTAATCAAAAGTGACAGTAAAGAAATTTATAATGTTACAAAACGTTTTAATCTAATTCAAATAAACGTTCTATTCAAAGAATCCTGAAAAAAGCATCATGGTTTCCAAAAACATATCAAGCAGCACAATTGATTTTAACCTTGATAATAATAAGAAATGTTTCTTGAGCATTAATAGAGCAGCGGCCGCCAAGAGACTGTATCAATCAGTGCCGGAATGGGAACGAGTCACTCTCCGCCCCACCCTTACGGCTCGCCTCAAAACTTCCCAAGGACAAAGAGGAGACAGCGTTTGTCTTTCTCAATGACAGCACACGAGCTGTGGAGGTTAGTCGTACCACGGAACGAGACCAGCTCCCAGACGCCCCGCTACATTCCCATATCCTGAACCCACGGCTCCTGGTGGAGCGCTATGCGTGAACAGCCGTGGGCCATGTGAGTCCAGGTTGATGCTGTCCACTTAGCGCGAGATTAGAGAGATCTGACTTTGGCTCACACTCCAAAAAAATCATTCTGTAAATCATATTCAGTAAAAAAAAAAAAAAAACCTACACAC
>NW_015631204.1:519441-531594 GCF_001515625.1 Sinocyclocheilus rhinocerous | reverse complement strand
TGTTCATTTGCATGGCTTCCTTTTGCTGTGGAGATGTGTGTCACACAGCTGTGTTCTCACAGTGTGTGTGCGCCGCGTTTGCGCTTCATCGCTAACCAATACACACTGCCAACTGAAACTCTGTGGCCATTCATAGCCACATGCTAAGATATCACTTCTGTTTTCTGTTACATTATTGTAAAAGCAGTGCATTCATGACATTAATACTGTGCTGCTCAGTATGTGATCATTTAAATCTACACTTTTTTATCTATCTTTTTTTTTTTTTTACAATATACAGTTTTTTTGCATAAGTTAATTCTACCTGATTTAATGTATAAATTCAGGGAAAATAAACAAACAGGAAATATTAAATCGAGTTGAAATAATGTTACTTTGTAAGAATAAAGAATGATTATGATGATTATGAGGCACAAAACTGGTACATGTAAGAAAATGATTAATACAGTTATACAATTTAATCCATACAATCCATACATATTTGTCCACAGATTACCAAAACTGACCAATCAAAATCAAGTATTTCAGAAAGCTAGTTTAGATGTCATGAAATGATGTATACTACAGTTTTAATCAAAAGTGACAGTAAAGAAATTTATAATGTTACAAAACGTTTTAATCTAATTCAAATAAACGTTCTATTCAAAGAATCCTGAAAAAAGCATCATGGTTTCCAAAAACATATCAAGCAGCACAATTGATTTTAACCTTGATAATAATAAGAAATGTTTCTTGAGCATTAATTCAGCATATTAGAATGATTTCTGAAGGATCATGTGACCCTGAAGAATGGAGTAATGGCTGCTAACTATTCAACTTTGCATCACAAGAATATATTTTAAAAAAACTGAAAACTGTTATTTAAAATTGTAATAATATTTCACAATATTACTGATTTTACTGTATTTTTTATCAAATAAAGGCAGCCTTGGTGAGCAGAAGAGACTTCTTTCAAAAATTTTAGTTAAAGGCCCCAAATCTTTGAACACTAGATTACATTTTTAACAATAATAATGTAAAGTTTGTTTTATTTGTTAATATGCAGCAAAATATATCAGTAACTATAAATATATATATATATATATATATATGCTAATAATATACAGTCGGCTTTGACGTTACAAAAATCACATTATGTGTGTATATATATATATACATAATGTGATTTTTTTTAACGTCAAAGCCGACTGTATATTATTTGCCGAGAGCAAATGCATACTTGCCCTGCTGTTAGCAGTTCACAGCTTAGACACAGACCTGTGATCGATATCCTTAAGTGTTTTTGTCAGACTGCCCGACGTGGAGAACAGATCTCACCAGCTGGTTGGCTCTGACATCAGAGCGAGTCTCACGTGTAGGCTGATCTCTCCGCTCTTGGCACTCAGAGCCGCTGGCAGCGTGTACGGGACCGTGCTCTCACGCAGCAGGTAAGTGACCTGAAGAAAGCAGGTGGCCGTTTCTACCTCCGATCCTTCGAATTACACTAAAGTTTAATATTTCATTTTGGTGGTTTGTTTACATCCTTAACCTTAAGTAAAGTCACCAGTAATAGCGATGCTAGCCTATTCGCCTTATTTTGCGATGTGGAAGTAAGCTATTTTCTTTGATTGTGATTGTGTGAGATTTTTGTTTCATTGGCCACTATAGGTAAATAAATAGAAGAATAACAGTACAAAAATGGTAAAACTATTTGCGGTACAAACCAGTGAGTTAATAATTATGACAATAAATTAAAATAAGAAATACCCATTTGCAGTATCAAGCAGCAAAACAAGCTGTTTTGTACAGCTAAAAATAACTGGAAGTGAATGACACGGGAAGCCTCACGCACTGAAGTTACAAATGGCCCACTCTTACGTAAAAAATACGGTGAGTTGATTTTCTAATGGATTGAGATGCAGTATGTTCTACAGCTCACAGGGAGTTTTGGATGTAAAGATCAAGCCTAGAAAGACCAGAGGCCAAATTCACAAAACATTCTTAAAAAAAAAAAATCTTCGTAACTGCTATTTCTTTTAACTTAACTTTGTATTCCCAAAAACATTTAGGAATGTTCTAAAGATAAAACTTAAGAATAATTTGAATTCCTGAAAAGAATGTTCTTAAAAATCATCGTAAATAGCCTCTTAAAGTTCAGATAACCCACAACTTGTCTTAGATCCCCAAATGTAAGACCTTTAATGAATACATTGGTTTGTTTCAATTATTAAAGGGGTCATATGATGCTGCTAAAAAGAACATTATTTTGTGTATTTGGTGTAATGAAATGTGTTTATGCAGTTTAAAGTAAAAAAAACACATTATTTTCCACATACTGTACATTATTGTTTCTCCTCTATGCCCCGCCTTTTTGAAACGTGTCGATTTTTACAAAGTTCATCGGTCTGAAAAAGCGAGGTGTGCTCTGATTGGCCAGCTATCCAGTGCGTTGTGATTGGCCGAATACCTCAAGCGTGAGACGGAAATGTTACGCACCTCACCATACTGTTGATGCCGTGTCCCGGCCGGAGCGACGAGACAAAAACATTAAAACCCATTACAAACTGAGCTGAAGCTGGGCAAGAGTGAGCTGAGGCGGCGGGGTCGAGAACGGCGGTCCCGGCGAAGGAGCGGTGAAAACGGTGAAAGCATATCCGGTGATCCACAGCACTAAGTTGATGTATTCCCTCAGCGACCAGCACAGATCAGCTCTAGGCATGATGAAGCGGATATCGTCCTCTTTTGGAAGGCCAAACAAAGTAGTTTCGCTTTCACAACGAAGCACACAGCGTCTTCAGGACATGGCTGCAGCGTCAACAATACTACAGCGTGAATAAAAGTTACGCCTTCTTTCTTTGGGTGGACATTTGGGCGGCTTTATGCAAATCTTCCCAGATCGTGACGTAGGTATGTGGGGGCGTGTTAGAACGAGCCGTTTTAGGTTCTTAGTTCTTAACTTTTATAAAGAATATCTCTTTGGTTTTGAGACTTTAGTGTTTGCAACTTTACAGATCTTCTTTATGCACCAAGAGCTTGTAACACTCCAAAGAGAAAGGAAAAATTGAAACCGCATCATATGACCCCTTTAAGCTTTATAGCACAACTCAATATATATATTACTACTACAAGGGATGCCAATGTAAACAATGATTGTTATTATTATAAGTGACTTTTTGCAAAATTTGAAAATTCAGAAACAAGTTGAAATTCAAAAATCGGCTCTAATAGGGACCTTATTTTTAATTTTATAATCATGACCATTTCAGAATCAAATTTAATGCCGAGAGATAACCTCTTAAAGCTATTATTCTTACACAAATGCATCAATTCACTTCAGAAGGCCTTTATTAACCCTCTGGAGTCGTGTGGAGTACTTTTGATGATGGATGGATGGATGCACTTTTTTGGGCTTCAAAATCTTGACCACTATTTGTACCTTTATAAAGCTTGAAAAAGCCAGGCCATTTTATAATATAACTCCGATTGTATTCGTCTGAAAGAAGAAAGTCATATACACGATGGCTTGAGGATGAGTAAATCATGGGGTCATTTTCATTTTTGGGTGAACTATCCCTTTAAGAATTTGTCAAGAATTCCACATAGTAACATTCTTTAGGATTTATCTTAAGAAACATCTTCTTAGGATTTTTGTGAATCCGGCCCCTGAAGTTTACTGGCTAAATGTGCTTTAGTAGATCTGTTTATCTCACCCAGTATCTGCATCATAAGAATTGGATTGGATCTGGCACTGGTGGTCTGGAGGTCTGGGTGTGGGTGTTTACAGCAGCATGGGAGCGATCTCATGGGGAGGAAGTGACGTGGAAACTCGGGAGCATTGTAAACCAAACCAGGATGACGGCAGATACTCAGCTCGACGGCCCCCTCAAACTCCCCCTCGCAGACTTCCTCTACCAAATATACTGCGCATGTAAACGCAGCAGATCCAAAAATACAATTATGAACTTTTTACCCTGAAAAACAGAAGCAGTGGCTGAAACTAATGTGTCATCAAAACTGAGACAAACATTGTTTACAAGCGTCAAATCAGAGGTGTTTTGGGATATGTGACTTCAAAAACCAACATACTTTATTTAATTTACAGCTCTCAATGCTTTCTGTGCCTTCAAATGCAGAATCGAGATGCTAGTCTTCTCTAGACACTCATTTTGAAAGTAAACCTCATTGTGGGAATTGGCGGAAAAATTCTGTCACATAATCAAAGAACAAACTTACATGATTCGAGCAACATGGTCAGGCCTAAAAAAACACCACAAACATGAAAGTTTGCTTCAACCAAACGTGGATTGCATCTCTGTAATTTTGAAGATGGAGAAAAGTTGAGGGTGTTGGCTGAGGTCAGTGCTATATTTAAGCAATATGGCATGAGATATTCACCATATAGCACAGTCTTAAAGGGATAGTTCCCCAAAAAATAAGAGTTCTGTCATTATTTACTCAGCCAAATCTTTTTAAAGGAACCCAAAAGTAGATATTTTGAAGAACAACATTGGACCCCATTGACTTTCATTGTATGCTGTTTTCCACAGAATATATTACATACATTCCACAGAATTAAAAATGGCATGTTGTAGTAGCTGTTAAATATATATTGTCTAGAATGCTGTATTAACCAATTAGCATCCAGAAACGAAACTATCAAATTAAAGAATGGCTTCGACTCCTGCCGTCAAGCTTTGTCGGTAACCGTTCTTCATCAGCTGGACTTCTGTAAGACCTCAGGAGGTCAAGAATGTGCATTTGTCCTTTGAGAGACACCTGGCTTGGGATTCTTGCACCGTTTGAAACCTGTCAGTGTGCAGATGTCATAACAACCCAGTCCAAAAGATGGACAGACAGACCCATGAGTCCAATGAAACGGCTGACTATCCCGTTAATGGGAAAAACTGGACAGGATTCCAGTGGCGTGTTACAGTGGACGCATTATCAGTTACCTTAGAGCCAGCCAACAAGTCACATCTTAAATACTTTAACTAAACTCACACTAAACTATGAACACATGATCCACTAAAAATATCCCCAGACGCACGTGTCAAGCAAGGGGGGTTGTGTTCGCTGATTAACGCTATATACGGCCCACCGTACAAAGAGTTCTCTGTGCGAAACCTCCTTACTGGAGGATGTAACGCAGTGAATTGAGCATTTTACACCAGTGACAAAGATAGATTACATGACAGTTTTTTTTTGTGTGGCAAAATCAAGCTGTGCCAAAAAACTGCTTTAAGAGCAAGATCAGCAAAGCCACAGACCAGGAGAGCTTAGGCTTCATTTATTAGCTTTTCTAGGGTTAAAAATCAGGTTGAATATGCAGAGTGCAAAAATAATGAACACACAAACACACTGGTTTTCTTCATTTACAATCATAAGAATCCATATTTTATAAAAATTTAAGATATGTAAAAAATTTATATATTTTTTAAGTTTTATTTTATAGGTGTATTTATATAAATATATTATATTTTATAAGTACATTTACATTTTTTATATTCAAAACTCATTTTAGTGTTATATAATGCATATCACATTTTTTAAAAATCAATATAAAATATTTATATATTTAAGAAATCTTATGCAATAATAAGTAAATATCCAAAAAAACTAGCACATAATGCTTTTGTTACTTAAATATATATAAAATAGTTTAGAAATGTGTCATTATACAATTTTTACATTTGCATCAGAAAACCTGGCTTTTCAATAATGACATTTTTTTCAAATGTCTTCATTCAGGAGGTATAATCAGCACAGCTGTTTTTTCAAGAACGATGATGGTGTTTGGCTGCATTTCACTCAGTGGCTAATGAAGAAAACCAAGGAAAGTGCCATGGAGGTCTGACCAGCACTCAGACCACCCAGCAGGATAACCTACACAACTCCTATACTGTCTGCACTCGTCTCTATAGCCTATATGCTACTACTAGCTGATAACACCACAATTACAACTTCATCCCATCAAGCTCTTTATGAAACTGCTGGTTTTTCCTTAATACGACAGCAAACCGACGAAGCTCCTCAAACTAGCTTTGAAATCATCAACAGGCCTCTCATAACATCTAAATCGAGAGGTTTTTGGATGATTAGCTTTTCCAAATAATAAAAACCATCAACGGTAGTTTTACTTACAACATTTATTCATCAACTTCTCACCATCAAGTGATTCCGTGCACAGCTTGTGTGAATGAAAACACAGTGGCTGTTGTTGTCATAATTTAGTTGCTGTTAAGTTGTCATCATTCACCGCTAACTAATGCAATCACACGTCAGGTTTATAGTTTCCTGATGGCAATAAACAGTCGAAGTGTGTGCCATTCTTTGAGAGGAACATTGCAGATTCTCAGCGCATGGCACACATTTCCTGTCTGTGTACAAGTTTGTGTTCTTGCCTCTCTTTCAATACTAACAACGTGCATACTTAAAAAACTCTCACAAAAAGGCCACAATGAATGTTATTAAGTATAGGGAGGAGCACTAGGCTTTCCTGGATCACATTTTGCCCTTTGGTCATTATTATTGTACAAGCACCAGCGCAGAGCACTTCTCTCATCTAAACGGCTGGGAACCCCATCCTGGATATTCCAGGTTAACTGTAAAGCCATTCGTTTCGGTAAGAGCTGCCATATAAAATAACTTGTTTACAGTTCTCCAATTACCACAGCAGGGTATCAATAGAGATGCGATTCATATAATTACACCATTTTGGAAAAGTTGTTTGTTTAGTGTTACCTAAAGCACCCCAGACAACATTTAAATTATTAAAAATGAATAAATAACAATAAAAAATTATGCATAGCATAAAATGTCTGGATTTCTAAAATCAGTTACTTGTTATACTATTCCATACTACAGTAGTATACACTATTATTTTATATTTTACAGCTTTTTAAATATACTATTCTAGTATATAATATTATATGACAAACTATTCTATACTCGACTAATATTACTTGTAAATGATTCTATTTTATGGCTACTTTTTTAACTACATTATAGTATATAATATTAAATTACTTAAACTATACTATTTTACCTGTAAAACCATTCTTTTCTATACTAGTGTATACTATTACTTTTTAAAGTGTACTATTCTAGTGTATATTACTTATACTATTCTTGTATACTACTGTATACTTGTACTTTTCTATATTACTTCAGTATATACTATTCTAATGCTTGTTAAACAATACTAAGCTACTCCATACTTCAGTTGTACTATTCCAATTTAGTATATAATATTACCTATACTTCACTAGTATTACGTGTAAAACTGTTCTCTTCTATACTACTGTAGTATACTTTTCCATATTACACTATACTATTCAACTGCTTGTTAAACTATACTATGGTATTATTCGATACTAGCTAATCATACTATTCTATTAACCAAAAAGCTTCTAGTTTTGACAGTTCAACTTACTTTGTAATGCATGAGTGTGTCAGGTCCAGAAAGCATGCATGCGCTGGTGTTAATGGTCAGACACGCACCGGTCCAGAACTCCTCACACGCTCTCCAGAACCGCGTCAAAGCGCTTCATGTGCGCGTCAATGTGAGAATGATCGCTGAACTCCGCGTCACTCATTGGTTTTGACACACGCAGCGATGGAAGCGAAAGAGTTTCTTTAAATAACAGGAAAAAACAACTGAAGACGTCGTCCAGAGTTATCCTGGGTGGATCAGCAGTGTTTGAGATCTCCTCGAGTTTACTGACACGATCCTCACGAGCGTCTGTTCGTCACACACAGGAGAGAGAATCATTCTGTCTCGCTCTCTCTTTGTAAAGGGGGCGGGGCTAACGCGTACTGTAACTCACACCCGCACGCGTGTGACGCGACGCGTCCTACTAGAACGCCTAATCACCAAAGCGTCAGCCGCGTCGCGTATTTTAAGGGAAACTTACTGTACTTAGTTACCAATTTCTATGACTATCTTTTATATTTATTTTTTCTTCACCCGACTCTATTTACAGTTAAATGAATACACATTAAATAATACAATATTATTCAACAATGAATAGCCTAATTGTTGCAATCAATATTTTAATTGTTATATTAATATATGTATATTATAATTTCATATATAATTGGTTAATTTTAAATTGTTATTAAATTGAATAATACAACTAAATGGTAACATTAATTAAACATATAATGTGTCATTATTATGTTTGTTATGTAGCCTATACAATTTATATAAGGAAATATTAAACAGGCTATTTAAAATGAATTGTATAAAAATAAATAAACAAAAAATTGTAATTTATTGATTTGTTAAAAAAAACAAAAAAAAGAATACATTTTTCTTACCAATCACTTGCTCAAAACCTGTTTCAACTTCACTATCTTCTCCCTCTGAATCCTCACTGCTTTTGTGTCTCCATCAAATTGGTTTTTAGGCTTTCAGGTCCTTCGTTTGGCACCTAGAAAAATTAAATATTCATCAAATGACATGAGTTAGTTATTAGTCTGGGGAATAATCATTGAAATTAGAAATACACATTAAAAAGCATCAGTGAAGTTTGGTGACAGGCGGCAGAGACATGCGTCTGTGTGACTCATGAGCGCAAACTAGTGGCGGGTTGGAGTATTGCACTTCAATCCAGACACCACACATCCTTTCAATAACCATAACAGCTCGATCAGAGGGCTTATGTATTTGTTCATTCAGCTGAAACCGGGTCTGTTAACGTTTTTTAAAGTTTATCTCGATAACTGAGCATTAGGGAGAGAGCGGAAACAGTTGAACCACACTTGTCCAAGAAAAGCTATGTGTGTGTTTTAATAGACAGAACACTGACAACCCCTTTACCTTTCCAACACTTTTCCTGGCAGGCCTCTAATGCTGACACTCACAAAGGAGCATGGGCACTCTGAGGGGGGCATGTTTTTCATTGAACAATTTCCCCTAGAGCTGCCAAGTGTGGGTAAGGGTAAAACCTCCATGTGAAGTTTAGCAATAGGCCTACTTTGAGCGTAATCTTAAGTGTCTGTGAAGCTTTGGTGGTAATTATTAGGATTTGGCAATTGTTTGTGTTTACTAAGGCCACACTGCAGCTAAATGCAGTAATCCTGTTCTGTACATTTAGGGGAGTGACCACCGCATTCTACAACCTAATTAACTCCAGAAAAAATTCTAATAACCGCATTTAGCCTATAAACAACATTTACACTTTTACGCAGTGTGTACGGAACCGAAGTGAACGACTTTTAAACGCGTATCAGAGTTGCGGTGCAAGAAATAACAGGGAACGAGGTACGTTTGTGTTACCAGATCTTGCTCTAAAAACCAGCAAATAAGAACAAGCACATAATCAACTTCATTCCAAACGGCAAACGCAATAACTTGGAAATAAGTAACACGCCACAATATCGCGACCTGCACCTGCCTAGTTTATTGACTATATACATTTGATCGCTCTATGAGCCGAGCCCACACATCAAGCTCAAAGACACGTGTGCGTCGCTTATAATACGTGGACATGGCAACACTACACGAGTGCGCTCTGCAAACCTTCCAAATATAAATAAAATGTCGACGGGGATTTAGTTAAAATCGCCTATACGTAACGCGTTACTTTGGGCAAAAATAGCGGCTACCAAAAGCTTGAGTCGGCAAAAAGTTGCTGTTGTTACCACGATGTCAGTCATGGCAATTTTGAGAGTGAGTTCTGTTCCATACACACAAGAAACTGTAATTTAGGGGATTCGCTCCCGTATTAAATGCGGTGTCACTCCTGAAACTTTACAGTGTGCATGTAGCCTAAGGTCCACACATTTCCATGAATGCTTGATAAAATTCATATCAAGATGAAAATGAGTAACTCAGCAGAGATGCAGCACACATTTTACCTGCTGCCATAAAAAAACCGCATTAGGCCCTACAGAAAGACAGACAGCTAGTCCCCAGTCAAAAGATCAAATAAACAGCCTGTCTTGAAGCACACATCAGGTTCTATTTTAAAGCAAACGACAGGTTTGCATTGAAAAGACAAATATTTTAACTTTAACTCCTTTTGGACAAAGTGAATATTTCTGTGTTAATTGAATAACAGAATGAAGGAAGAACTCATACAGGTTCGGAACAACACGAGGGTGAGTAAATATTGACCAAATTTTTATTTTTACTACAATTATTTATTTAAAACCAAGTTTCCTGTCAAATAAGCTACCAGTCATTTTCTCAATCTAGCCTATTTTGTTGCAGCTGTGCTGGAAAATTATTTAATGCAATCCCAGAGGACTTGTTAGTAGGAATCTCAGACTATTCGTGTCTAACCCATTCACACATTAGGCTATAGTTGTTTGCATGTGTCAGTGAGGCCACGGCTCACGGCTAGACACCTGTAAACCACAACACATAAGCCTGAATACAGAAAATATGCTTTCTATTGTTGTAGTTCACACTCTGGTTTCACTGGGGGAGTCCTGGCATGCAAAACTCACTTCAAATCGTGCTGCATTATGTTGCTCACCTGACGAGTTCTCAGACATTTATGTCTCTAAACCTGCCCTAAAGGCACATCAACCCCGAGTATGTTACATAACCTGATATCTATGCTTACAGGTATGCCTTTTAAAAATATATATCTCATATTACACTACATTATGCCCAAAATGTTACATTATATTTATGATGTTGCATAAAACCTATGTACAAAAGCACAAATAGAGTGCTCAGGACCTCAGACTGGAACTAAGGTTTACCTTCCAACAAGACAATGACCCTAAGCACACAGTTAAAATAACGAAGGAGTGGCTTCACAACAACTCTGTTACTGTTCTTGAATGGCCCAGCCAGATCCCTGACTTAAACCCAATTGAGCATCTCTGGAGAGACCTAAAAATGGCTGTCCACCAACGTTTACCGTCCAACCTGACAGAACTGGAGAGGATTTGCAAGGAGGAATGGCAGAGGATCCCCAAATCCATGTGTGAAAAACTTGTTGCATCTTTCCCAAAAAGACTCATGGCTGTATTAGATCAAATGGGTGCTTCTACTAAATACTGAGCATTTTTCAGTTTTTCTTTTTTAATAAATCTGCAAAGATGTCAACAATTCTGTGTTTTTCTGTCAATATGGGGTGCTGTGTGTACATTAATGAGGAAAAAAAATTAACTTAAATGATTTTAGCAAATGGCTGCAATATAACAAAGAGTGAAAAATTTAAGGGGGTCTGAATACTTTCCGTACCCACTGTATATATAAGACAAGACAAGAAAAAAGTATTTTAAACAACATAAAATAATCTATATATGAACTATAAGAGAACATTTTTGGTTTTCATAACATTAATCAGTATATATATATATATATATATATATATAAAACCTTACTGTTGTCATCTCCCTGCATTAAATAAACATTACATTTAAAAGGCAAAATGCAATTATATTTTGTATTTTTACACTATGTAATATTCTGTTTATCAAAACCGATAAATCTCATCAAGTTAGTGTTTTTACGTATTTTCATATTTATTCCAAAATAATAACAAAAGACAGTAACAATATAAACAATATATTTTATTTGTCAACTAATGTTCAGCTGTTCTTTTTAGCTTTACCAGCGGGTGTCGCTGTTGGACAGTTACTTTGTAAAAACTAGTGACTTTTACACTTTTTAATGTCACATTTTGTAATACTTGCGTTGTTTTATTTTTGTAATATAGATAACTTTCTCATCCAGTTTTTTTTTTCTAAAGAGACTCTGCCTCCCTTGCCTTGACTGATGGCAGAAGCCGTACAACACAAAGATCAGATATTCATTCATCTTAAAATATGATCTTTGCGGAAGTTGCGGCTTTGAGGTTATGTAAATTTTGGCAGGTTATTTTACATTCATTATTCAAATTAATAAAGTGATGAATGGAAATTGGGCAGTTCAATTAAGTATAGAATTTTTGTAATAGCTACAAAAATGAAAATGGAAAAATGTGGGATCACCGAGAAATGAAATGTTTTTTATTACAATTGTATAACTACGGTTTTACTACAAATAACATGCTTAAACTATGGTGAGTGTAGCAAAATGTTTTAACTGTAATAACCTTTTTTATTTGTTTCAAAACCATGTGTAATTTTCGTAAGTTTTTTTGCAAATAATTTTTACTGTTATTTTATAATGATAAACAGTAATAATATATTTATAATATTTATAGAAAG
>NW_015631204.1:496993-518751 GCF_001515625.1 Sinocyclocheilus rhinocerous | reverse complement strand
TGTGTATTTATATATACATAATAAATATACACAGTACACACATATATATGTAAAAAAAAAAATTTATTTTGGATGTGATTAATCATGATATATATATATATATATATATATATAAATACTTTTAAATTTCAAATTTTATATTTATACAATATATAAAATGAATGTGAAAAGAAATGTGAAAAGCCATGTTTTTACATATTATATATTATATATTTTACATACATAAACACACAGACACACACACACACATATAACAAATACATTACATATGCACACACAGTATAATCTCTTGTACAGTGTAAAAATAGTAAGAATTATAAGAGAAAATTTTTTGGCATTTATCAAATTAATCACAAAAGCCATGTTTCATATATTATATTTATACATTATATATAATTAATATATTTTGTATGTTATGTATATTTTTTATATATTATGCACACAAACATTCATAAATATCCATAGCCAAAATTAAAATACACCGTTTTCAAATATTTTAGTTAATTTTGTGTAAAAAAAAAGAAAAGAAATGTAATTTAAGTAATTAATTTAAGCAATTAATGTCTCAGTTGCATTGAATGTAGCCTTTTTACTTTATATTAAATTAAACTAGCAGACTCTTTTATCCAAAGTTTTTTTTTTTTTTAACAAATATAGCAATGTAATTAGAATACAATATATTCTCTTCAATATATTCTATTAAAATAACCAGGCTGAATACACAGAGTCAAAATACAAGCTCATGCGGTATAAACTGAGCTCGGTGCAGCTGAACATGCAAATCTTGCTGCATTGACGCTCAACATCCAAAGTGGGTCAGTTTGCGCTTCCTCCTCAAACACATTCAGCTTTTTTAGAGCATCAACCATCGGGAAAGCTAGAGAGTCTAAACTGTATAAACACTGGCGCAAACACTCATAAGTGCATAAGGATAGCATTATCACGGCGTCTTGTTTTGAAACCGAAGCTGTAAGAGGAGAAGGCTGCAGTGGTTGTGGGCAGGAATCGGTGGTTCTGTGGGCACCTCAAATGCCCTTGATGTGCCTTTCATTATCTCAAACACTCTTGATGGGTAGATGAACTGTCTTTAACTGGAAAATTAGTGTTTACTATTGTCATTTTGCATTATTGACACACTATTTTCCTAATTAATGCTGTTCAGTTGCTTTGACACAATCTGTATTGTTAAAAGCGCTATATAAATAAAGGTGACTTGACTTGACTTGACTACAGCTGTGGCCTTTATAGAGAAAGAAACAAGGGGATCTAGCACCAGTAAAGAACATTCACTTGGGGACATGTGCACAGTCTGCATACTTATTTAATCCTAATTTTAACATATTTTTGTTTCAATATTATGTACGCATGTACACAAACTGGAATTCACTTTTACATATAAAGTACTCTTTAAAAAAATATTTTGTTCGCATATTGTAAGTAAAACAAAGATTATTTGAGTACATTTTACAGGAAAATACTATTTCAGTTTTTCCACTTAAAAATGTTATGCTTAATATAATGTTTCTTGCCATTTCTTTGTAATTATAACATTTACTAGCAATTTCTGTGTGAAAATGGTTTCTACACCAATTTTTTTAAACACATATTTATCTTTTATTGCAATATTATGTACACTGGTACCAAACACAGGAACTGGAAATTACATTTAACCTTTGTGCTGAGCTTGAAAATCCTTGACCTAATTTGGTGTTCCTGGTCAAAAATGACTGACCTTTTAAAATTGCTTAGAGACTTCTAAGAAAACAAGTTGACAAAGACTGCGTCTACACGACCTGTATCCGGATGTTGTCCACATACACATTGAAAAGACAAGTGTAAACGCGATTCTGATCGGAATGTTATCCGATCAGCGTGTCCTTGTCCGGAGGTAGTCGAGGACGCATTGTGATCGGACCTAAGTGTAGGCTAATGTAAACGCAATCCAGCCATCGTGTCTCATTCGCAGATCGACATCACGCAAAACGCCGCCCCCTCTCTCCCGATCTGTCGGAAGAACAGAGCGCTAGTGAGACTCGTACATTTATTTTGTTTTGTAAAATGTCCCGCGACTGAAAATAGTTTTCAAAAGAAAACCCACCACTTCAGGTCGACTTTGCACCGCAGACTTAATTTAAATATTGCGCGGGAAATACAGATCCGATCGGCTATCCAGATCGATAAGTCAGCTGATGTTGCCAAGTGTAAACGCGCCGTGTCCTGATTGACTGATGATCCGATCTGCTTGATCAGATCACGGTGATCGCATGTTAATGCCAAGTGTAAACGCAGCCAAAAAAAAAGATACAAGAATCCAAAATTTGGTAATAATATAGAATGCTTGTTTTCTAACAATTATCACAGGTTTTGCATTTTATTTGGAACATTATTTGTGGAAAAGTTTGGCAGTGTTCACTAAAAAAATTAGATGCATAAGCACAGACAATCAATCAGTTAAAAAAAAAAGAAAAGAAATACAAAACCTGTGCTAACTGAAAGAAAACAAATTGACAAAAAGACTGAAACCAATATTTGGTAGCATAATGAGAGATTTACAAGCATTTTTTGGTAGGCCAGTCATTTTTGACAGGGAACAGCACAAGTGTAACAAGGTAACAAAAACCACAAAAATGATCAAATTTTTTGAAAAGTTGTCAGTCAGTTAGTTCTAGTCCAATGGGATAATATTAACAAGCATTTCTGGGAAAAAGAAAATCCTTCACAACATGTGGGTTAAACATATTGTGGCTTGATAAAGTCCTCAAACGATAGGACAAAGAACGCGACATTCACGTCAAAGCTTTTTTTGTCATAAAAGGAGCCATAAACAAGCTTGACACAATATTAGTCAACGGCGATCCTCTCCTGCATTCATCTCCTAGACAAACATATCTATTTACGAAGGCAAACCATGTGCCGAAAAAAAGCCCACCTCTCTAAATTTGTATCTTTCTATTTCTATTCTCAGGTCCGCATTCCCCAAACGAGACGTGTTGAAACACCGTGTCATGCTAGCACACACACTTTATTGACTTGTGTTCGACCACAGACACGTCATTTTTTCGCTAACGTCAAGCAATCGTTCAATTTGAACGCTTTTTGGTCACTTACCAGTCCGATAACGTTCTTCACCAGGAAGCTCAACCCTCCAGCACCTGCTGTGGGCCAGTCTTTGTAAAAAAAAGAAAAAAAGATTGTTAATATGTCAAAAAAGGCTAAAGAAAATCAAGCCAGACCAGCTGGCTTTGAAGAGAAACCCAAAATTGGGTTGCGTTTAGTTCAGATCTCGATCCACAGTGAAGGGGAGATGGCATCCTAGCCCCAACCGCACCCAACAAGGACATACACACGAGCACATAGACACTTGGGTACGACCTGCACCGTATGCGTGATGGTTCAGCGCCAGCGTCTGGCAGGGCCCCTCTCACCTGCTGCCGTCAGTCTCGTGTATATTTAGATGAAAGTATCACTGACATGCAGGCCTCCTTTGGCCTTGGCACAAGTGCCCAGGATTATTGCCCCTAACAGAAAGATATTGCAGCTTTTCATGCAGATTGATTTAATTTAGATGAAATTCAATTTGTATTCGACAGGGCAAGAGCATACTGTTCTTAGGGAAGCGACATCTCTGTAGCCAAATAGGTAAATCTCACAGCATCTAATAGTTATTTGAGTATCGTTGACATACTCAGTGTTATAGTTTGTTTTTGAATTAGTTTTTTTTTTTTTCTGTTTTAGTTCTTTTAGTACTTGAAAATGAGAAATGTTGGCAACTAGCTGAAATAAATTATTTAAATATAAATTATTTATTTATTATACATGAATTATTTATATAAAAATATTTATATTTTTTTTATATTTTATTTCAGTTAATGTTTATTTTATTTAATAACCCCGTTAATAACCCTGTCTCACAGAAACATGCCCAGATTAAATTTTATCCACAAATTTAAAAGAAGGTAAAAATGATTAATATTTTACATAAAGAAAATGAGGTCTGTTTTAGGGACATTTTCCGAACTAATTCTCATTATCGAAATGTATCTTGACATTTTACTTTTAATATTTGATTTCTAATTTCCATTATTCTCAGTGATGACCAATTAAATTCTCATTACTGTAACAGTACATTTTAATTTGTATAATTTACAAATTATTATAAATATATAAATTATTTACTATAAATTATTCAAAATTAAAGGGAGTACAACAAATGCTACCATGATGTATAAATAGAACTTAAAATATCATTTTATTAGTATAATTTTAAATAATAATTTTTGCATTACAGTAATGCGTGTTTTTTTTTTCTGCATTATACAAACTGCTTTTTGCAATATGTAAATGAAAATCGAGGGACAAAAATATTAAAAAATGTCACAATGAAAAAAAAAAGTACTGTTATTAAAAGATTTTTCATTTATAAAAATATAATGCAAAATAAAATATAATTTTAGTTTTATTTTATTTTATTCTCTTTTGATTTTGGGATGAAATTTGACTGGTTTATGACAGGTTTCCAGAGATTCATCCAAACATGACTCATTCAGTACTGTAGACTGATTAAAAATAGCATGCATTATTTCTATGAGTAGCATTGTTTTGAACATACTGTCATAATTACCATGAATGTAAAGTTTGCACTCACATGCATCTTTCGCAATGGGATACACTGGGAAAGAGGACACTAGCGGTCACATGACTCCTATGGAACATATCCCCGGTCACCATGTGGTAATGGGAGGGCCCTGCTGGTCTGTCCTGGTATGCATGTCGACCAGTCCCAGAGAGACACCGAACCTCCAGCTGAAACCAAAGATAACAAACATTTGCCCACGCAGTGGCCATCTTAACATGGAAGGGTGAAAACCTATGACCCTGTTGCGGGGCTTTTGGGAAATGACAGGTAAAAGAAATTCACCTGAGATTTACTGGAACAGTCCGATTTGATTGATACGTTGACACTGATCCGAAAACACCAAACACCATGCAGTCGCCCAACGCTGGATGGATTGGATTTGGACCGGTCACAGCCTGTGTATACAGACAGACAATTTAAACAAACTTGCATGGAATATAAAGAAACTCAATTATCTGTCTCCACAGCAGAAGTTCCAGTAAAACGCGTCTGAAGCGGTTATGGGGGAGGCTCGAGCGTTCTGGCAACAAAACCTGCGTCTCGTTGGCCTTGCGCTCCCTCTGCTCAGCACTAGGAGTGGCGTGTGGCACCGGTGGCAAGGCCTAATGACAGAGCACCCGAGCCAGAGAGATCTTGTGGGAACACCATGTCCGGCACACCCAGGAGGGGCTCCAACATTGTGACACATTTATAGGGAAGCAGATCCCAACACAAACCTTTTGTTGTTTTTGTTGTTGGCGGCGCAACCGAGCGTCCATATTTCACCCCTGTACTTCTATCCGCCGACTTATCGCTCAAAGGCTTTTTGTTTTGTTACGGCAGGATGGATGGTGAAAAAAACCCCACATGTTCGAGTTATTATCCTAACGAGTTAGCTGACAGATTTGCATGTGTGTTTCTGCTCTAGTCGCCACAGAAAAAAAAGGTTGCATAAGAGACTCCGGCTAGTTTTATTCAAAAAAGCCCTGAGGTTTGTGGTTTTTTTTGGTCTCTTGGCTTTCCATAGAGGTGCCTCTGTGTAGGAGAACAACCGTGCCGTTTCCCCGACACGCCGTGGCGTGAGCTGACTTCAGCCTGTCAGGGCCTTGAGCCGCCACACAAAGTCTCACTGTGCGTTTTAAAAGCAGACGCCGTGGAGCGATGCAGAAACAATGAGCACCGTGGGCCTTATTCACATTTTTGACCTCTGAAAAATGCTATTGTAAAAACAAAAGTATCGAAACGAAAAGCACGCAAAAGCGTACGGCGAGCAAGTGTCGGTTTGCGGGGGTTGGGAGAAGAACAGCGTTCTGAGAAGTTCGACCTCCAAAGATAATATTTTCGAAAGATCTTTGCGCACACATCTGGTTCTTTTCAAGGGCGACTTATTGGTAGTGCCGTAGCTTATTTTTCTTCGCTCTGCACCTCTCCTACGGTGCTCTTCCAAGCATATCCCAGCGGCCCGGCTGAAAATGCTAATGTTCCCGCCACTTAGTCAAATAAGGCTCTTGGGAAGTGTTCTGAGGATGGGCCTCTCAGCTCTTTCCTCCACAGGATGAAGTGATGATATCTGAGGGCAGATCAATGAGATATTAATGCAGAAACTACATTGCAGATTCAACATAAATATTAGCCTCTAGAGAGTTCGCATTAACAGCCTACCCGTTGATTTTGGCGTTTGGGTCATTCTATAAAACAGGTGCCCAATCAATCAATAATAAAAAGTATAGACATAAAATAGACAAAATGCATTAAATATTTTGTCCACTTTCTATGTACACTTCCATTCAAAAATGCAATATTATTTTTAATGTTTTTTAAGGCTGCATTTATTTGATCGAAAAATACAGTAATATTCTAAAATATTGTTACAATTTTAAATAACTGTTTTCTATTTTAATAGATTTTAAAATGTAATTTATTCCTGTGATCAAAGCTGAATTTTCAGCATCATTACTCCAGTCTTCAGTGTCACATGATCCTTCAGAAATCAGTCTAAGATGCTGATTTGCTGCTCAAAAATTAATTATTGTTAGTGTTGCTTCCTATTATTTTGTGAAATTGTATTTATTTTTATTTAGTTTTTGTAGCATTGCTCTTTGCTGAAAAAGTTGTCTTTCAATAAATAAAACCAAAAATTAATTAATTCAGCTAATTTAATTTAGCCTTAGATACTTAACTCGACACATTATTTACCTGAAACAATGTTTAAAATCACACTAGACAAGAAAGCTGATTCATAGAATGACCTATTTCTTGTTGCTGTCATGCAACCAATGTGGTGAACAAATAAACGGCACAAACATTGAGACTGGTGTCTACCATTACCTAGAAGAGCCTCATTCCTGGTTCTCAGTAGCTTTTTGTTCACAGTTCATTTGGAGACATCAGCTGAATACTCATATTCATGGCATAAAATGATGCACTGTCAGTTCGGACCATCATTTTCAGAGCCCAGACAACTTGTGCTTTTCTTTCCTTTCTACGTGTTTGCACAGCCCAAAATTATGGAACCGCCGCTAACAGGATGTGTGTGCGTTCCTGAGGTACTTTGCGGGTATTCCGATTGCATCACATGTCCTGGATTTCACGGGCTTTTCACGGTACATTTAATGTGTCATTTATAAAAGCGGCTCTCTACTAATATGCTAAATACAACCGTGCTGAAAGAATATACGTGCCAGATCGTAATTTGATTCGAATTAAATTTTTCTAATGGTATCCTCCAGAAAGTGCAAAGTAAACATTCGCTCGTTCCCGTCATTTTTCCACCAAGTGGTTTTGACAGGAACTTAAACATCTGGACAGTGTTCGTCATATGAAACACACACAATTCTTTCTTCGGCGCTGAGTAAACTGTGGCCTAAAGTAAGTCCGCCGAGAACCCACCAGGTAATCAAAACAAATACAACACGCTTTCGTTAACAAACAGAGCCTTATCTTTTACCGGCTTGTGGATGCCAGTGCATTTCATGTGGAAAATCTTAAAATGAAGGTGAATTTGCATCAGCCTCAATCAAATTCAAACATTGTTTTTAAGACGTACTGCAGGGAAAATGGATTTCCATCGGTCTTAATTAGCACACAAGTCACCTTTTTTAGGAAATCACTGACATTGCACGGATGAATCGAGGGGGTGTGGGACACTACGTGACGTCTGGCCATCCTGCAGTGGAGCCATTACCCAGGGCCTGAGGGATCACAGCTAGGGGTCGCGGCCCCTGATGACCCTTGGATGATGGGCAGGACTCCATCCATGAGGCCACATGACAGCAGGAAGTACTAGCTAATGTGGTTCTGATTAGAGGCCTTATCTCCAGCCCCCGATTAATGGTTCAAATATCTGACGGGAAGAAACGAATTGCAGACAAAAGTGTAAAAGGTTCCCACGGAAAATGAAAATTCTGTCACCATTTCCAAAGCTGAATTTAATTCTACCGTGGAACATAAAAGGTGAATTTTGGAAAAATATTCTGACATCTTTCCTCTAAAATGACATGAAAGTATCCTAAAAGTTCATGCGTACGGAAATGAGCAGCCAGGATTTTCTTCAAAATTTCACCATTGATGTGCCACTGAAAAAATACAGCTTTGAGTGACTGAATTTTGTGTTTCATTATAAACAATTCCTTTAAAATAGAAACAAAAGAGTTCTTATGTTTACTTCGAAAATCTGATTCACAAGAGAAATTTAATCACGAAGATGAATTTAATTATTCAAACAGAAAATATTTGGACAATTACTGAACATATATTAACAAATAAAGAGGACCCCATACAAATTGCACACTGTAGAAATACCCTACACTGTAGAAAAAAAAATTATAATAATAAAATTAAATAAAATTAAAAGTGAAATTTATGGTAATAACCCAGCAGCTGTTGTTGCCAGAAATTTAACAAGAAATATGGTAGGAAAATTAAGTTTTACTGACTTAAAGTAAATTTACAGTAAATTAAAGGATATTATTTTATTAACTGAAATAATGCTACTATATCAAATTACAATTTTTTTTTTTTTTTACTTTATAATAAAATTTTTCACTTCTGAAAATTGTACATTAAACAGTATTTTATTGTAAAATTACATGAAGTGTCCCATTAGATCTATTACAGTTTTTAGAGTGAGGAAACTTTTAACCAATTAACAGGTTTTTGCCATTACAATAATGTTTTTATTGTTATACTTAATTATAACAACAAATAACAAATAACAGTCATATTTGTCACCTACAATTTATTCGGAAACCAAAGGTATCTGGATAGTGGAGGTTTAGTGATAAACATGACCGCCAACATAAGATGGACCACCGTATTTTGAATCAAACAGCTTTTTAAAGTGTAAAGTGTGCAGTTTTATCATTTATTGTCAAAACCTGTTTTCAGTCTACCTCTACAACAATTACACCAAGTGCAAATTTTCAGCAAGCAGCTTCTGTTCAGAATCTGTGATAACGGTGCATGATGAGAACTGGCAGACACTAATATCTCTGCACTTAGGAGCTTGTCTTTGCTGTTCAGTGGATTGAGTTAATGTGAAAGCCATGATGGAGTGTAAAGTAATCTCCTGCTGTGGAGCTGCCGCGCATGCCTGGAGTCCGTCGCATGTTTCTGAGATTCCTTATCTGCTGTGAGGGGGGCTTCACCTGCTGCGCTAAGATGCCCTGGAGACTTCAACACAGCTCGCCAGCATTTCCCAGACAACATCCAACCTCTAACAAACATATTTCTCTACATACACTCTTTATTGGTTTTGATGGTTCCATGAAGAACCTTCAACATCAATGGAACCTTTGGAAAAAGTTTTTTTCAGATCGTTAAAAATGTCTTCACACTAAGAAAAAAAATGTTTTTTTTTTTTTTTTGAACTTTTCACTGAAAGGTTCTTTGGGGAACCTAAAATGGTTCTTCTATGGCACTGCTGTAAAAATTCCCTTTTGAACCTTTATTTATCCAGCCCGATCTCACGGCAATTCGTACATATTTTATGAGGTGGCTAATTCGTACGACCTCACTCGTACAAATTCATACAATTTGTTACGAGTTGCAATTCGTATGAATTTGTACGAATGACCTACACCTAACCCCGCCCTTAAACCTACCCGTCACTGGGGTCTAGACAAATCGTACAAAATCGTGCGAGTGAGGTTGTACGAATTCGTACGAATTAGCCACCTCGTAAAATACGTACGAATTGGTCGTGAGATATCGTTGATTTATCGGCATCTTTGGTTTGATGAAGAACCTTTAACATCTATGGAAACTTTCCATTGGCCGAAAGGTTCTTTACAGTGGAATAAGGTTCTTTAGATGTTCTTCACACTAAGAAAAAATGGTTCTTTTAAGAACCGTTAACTGAAAGGTTCTTTGCGGAACCCAAAGTGGTTCTTCTATGGTGTTCACTTTTAAAAATAAAGGTTCTTTATTGGCATCTATGGTTCCATTAAAAACCTTTACTGTCCATGGAACTTCTTTGCACAAAAGGTTCTTAGAAAAGTATTCTGCAGATTATTAAAATGTTCTAATAATGAAAAAAAAAATTCTGTTTACTGAAAGGTTCTTTGGAGAATCCAAACCGGTTCTTCTATAGCATCACCTTTTGCAACTTTTTTCTTTAAAAGTATTTATTTTTTAGTTTTTAAAGTTTAAGGGGGGAAAAAATGTCCTTTTAAGAACTTATCACTGAAAGGTTCCTTGTGGAACCAAAAATGATTCTTCTATGGATCTCCGTCTGGAACCTTTATTTTTGATACAGCATGCATCCACAATTGCATTTTGCTGCAAATCCTGTCCAAATGATCTGAATATTTAAGCTTCACAAGTAAAGTAAGTCTTTGGAACTTCTCCACAACATCTGTTGATTTCTTTGCTGTAGAGAACAAACAAAACCACATTTCACCGACATCATACTGGAACACATCACACAAGGTACATATGGTTTGTTTCGCTCATGTGTATGAGTCTCAGTTTCAAAAGAGGAAGGATTGTTTTCCACCACAATCCAAAGAAGCAGCGCACAAATGAATGGAGCCGTGCCACGGTGTGGAAAAGACGCATGTCCAGCCTCATGCTTCACGTCAGGGCCTCCGCCAAAGCAAACTGTGGTCGGAAGAATCCTTTAATAGTGCCTGATCTGTGTCACCTGAGACTGGAATCATCCGAAACTAAGAAACCACACAGCCACAGTCATCGATGTGGATATTTGCAGCAGCCGAGCCTCTGTAATGAACGACTCCCACCGCAGACCACTCCGAGCGGCCCCTGCCGCATCACAATCTGCCCTACTTTCACATTTAGACGTCTGCGCTCCAGACAGGTCACAATATAGACGATTATGACAAATGCACTGTGGTTTTCTCACAGTTTCTTAGATTACAGTTTGCAGTTTCCCTTATTTATCTCCATCATGACCATCATGTGACAATCGAGCACATGAAAACGACTCACACATCCAAGGGAACGGTGACAGAATGTTCAGAACTGTGTGACTGATGCAATCTAACGGTGACAGTCTGTCCAGAACATTTCCCATTCTGCCATCCACAGGATACTGAGTGTTTGTCTTGATAGCAGAATTTTCGTTGAAACTATATTAAAGGTATTAAAGGAATAGTTCACCTTTACTCGCCTCATATTGTTCCAAACCTTATGATTTTATTTTTTCTTTCTTTCTGTGGAACACAAAACAAGACATTTTGAACAAACATTATTTTCATTATTTATTTATTCATACAGGCTACTATTATAGTTTTGATTAATATTTTTAATTAGCTTTCCATTTTTATTTTATTATATTTTTAGCTATTTTTATGTGCTTTTTTATTTTTTATGTTAGTAATTTTAGTGTTTTAACAAACTAAATGAAAATTAGAAATGCTGCCTTGCCTTGGCAACTAACTGAATAAGTTTATATTTTTTCATCTAATATTTATATTTTATTTTATTTCAATAACAAAAATGTTTATTTTTATTTTTTTTTACAATTATAAACCTGGTTGTATGGATCAAAAAAAAAAGTGAGACATGATAAAAATTATGACAGAATTTTCCATTTCAACTGTCCATCTGCACAATCCTTTATTTAAAAATGATACTAATTAATATTAATATTATATATTAAACTAAAATTAAAATACCTACCAATATGAAAAAGGTCAATGTTTAGGAAACCTGTTTGAAAACAATTATTTGAAAACAATTATTATTTTTGAAATAATAACAATAATAACCCCGATTGTATGAACACAAAAAATTATGAGAATTTTCCTTTTCAACTGTTAATTTCCAACTGTCCCTTTAATAAAATTTAAAAAAAATACTAATTAATACTATTAATATTAAATATTAAATGAAATTTAAAATACCTACCAATAAAACAAGGGGGAAAATTAAGGAAAACATTTATTCTTTGCAATAATTAAACTAATTATTGTTGATAAATTTCCTCTCTAAATGTCAATATATTAGATCTAATGGATTAATACTGCATCAGTATTAAAATTCTGGGCAATACTGATAAGCAGATAATTGTTTCATAATTGTAATAATAGTTGATATTAAAATTCTATGCTATTTTGTATAAATACATTAAAAATACATTTAAACAATTTTTATAAAATATCCGATAACCGATATTGTACCGATATGTTATGCACTCTTGCTTTTAATTCTACAGAGCACACAAAACTAAAACCAACATAACACATATTATACAAGCCACAGAGAGTTGTGCTTTTTCCGATCTGCCAAGAAAAAGGCAGTTGTCATTTGGTGTTTTCACCAAACCTCTGCTGCTTCCAGTTCGGACCAGCTGTTGGCAAAGAGACAGACAGCACACAGACGTGGAAAAAGCTGGTTAGCATCACACAAGAGCAGGGCGTCCATTAGGAAGACCACACAGGGCTCCAGACACTTCTCCAGTGAGATAGACGCTATCAGAGTGAGTGACAGGTGCTGGTTTTTTGTCCCATCTCTTTCTCTGATAGTGTAGATGAACAAGCCTCCCGACACGTTCCAACTGTTTATCATCCGACGACTTGATTTCCTCTTACAGAGAACAGATGGCTTCCTTAACGGCTCTGTGCTCGTCTGTTTCGTCTTTAGTTCTCAGCATATCTCAGCACAGACGTTTTCATGAGATCTGTGCCAGCGCTAGATCCATCTTACGAAAGCAAAAATTGGGAAATTAGCACTTTCAATACTGTAGTTTCAATACTGATGCGACATGCTGGGACAGAATATATACAGCAGTTTATATCAAGGGCATATCCAGTGACTACTATACTGTCCCTAGCAATAATTTTTATCAAACAATTAAACATATGTGTATCTAACCACTGATGTTGTAATTTCGGCCGCATCTGAAATAGGTCATAGCATTGATATTACCTAAGAAGTTTAAGTAAATATGCTAGAATGGATGTACATTTAATACATGGAATGAGTAAGAACATATAATGTAGCCAAAGTGTTTATACGTGCACAGTTATGTTGTTATGCTCTTTTGTGTTCATTTGCTCCTCCCATTTGCTCTTTTTACATTGACTAATACTCTAGACTAATACAATCAGATACAACAATACTTTCTCAAATATTTTTTTACAATACATACTGATAAATTGATTCACTTCAATGGTATGAGATGACTGGATGCTTTCAAAGGATTTCCTATTGAACTGTCACCAACTGAACTTCAGCGGTCAACTATTAAAAATTATAGTGAATTAAGCTACAAACTCAATCAATAATGCACAATGTTTACATCTAACGTGCATTTTCAGGTGCAGCTCGTCATATTAATGGAGTGTTTTCACTGGTTAGCAGTAAACTAACCAGTGAAATAGATTAGTGTTGGATTATCTTTGGAATGTAAATGTGGATATTTTATTTGTAAACATCATACTTTTTTCGCTTATTCAGTTAGTCATAAAACTAGCGAGCTAAGCCAGTGCTGAGTGTTGTGTAAACATGGCTATAGACTCAAAAAGTGGAGGAACAGACAAACCAGATCAATTGAGTGAGTAATTTTTGCTGGAACTGCTCAGATGGATTCAAACACTTTAATCATTCAGTTCAAGCGATTCACTAGCAAAAACAGACCAAAAGGGCATTTCATTTTCGAATTTTGACATCGCATGTAATGAATTTAAAAAGCATGTATTGTGATGGGTGAAACGGAGCTTTTCGAAACTCCGAATCAAACCACTGCATCGCAAAATGATTCACTGTTACGAAGCGCTCCAGTCGGATCGCATAACGCGAATCACTTGATTCAGATCGGGACTTCAAAGCGGGTTTGTGAATGTTTTGACTCAGATTGGAACTTCGGAAGTCCCGAACTGAAATGATAGTTTGCAAATTATTATTCAGATATGGACTACAGAGCGCGGATTGCGAATCATATGATTTAGATCGGAACTACTTCGGAGCAGATTCACAAATCTTTTGATTCAAATTGGAACTTCGGAGCACGGATTGCAAATCATTTTGATTCAGATCGGGACTTCAGTGCGGGTTAGCAAATCACTTGATTCAGATCAGGACTTCGGAGCGTGTATCGTGAATATTTTGATTCATATCGGGACTTCGGAGCGGGTTCGTGAATCTTTTGATTCAAATCGTGACTTCAGAGAGTGTATCGTGAATCTTTTGATTCAAATCGTGACTTCAGAGAGTGTATGGTGAATCTTTTGATTCAGATCGGGACTTCAGTGCGGATTCGCGAATCACTTGAATCAGATTGGGACTTCGGAGCGTGTATCGTGAATCTTTTGATTCAGATCGGGACTTCAGAGAGCGTGTCGAGAATATTTTAATTCAGATCGGGACTTCAGAGAGCGTGTCGAGAATCTTTTGATTCAGATCGGGACTTCAGAGCGTGTATCGAGAATCTTTTGATTCAGATTGGGACTTCGGAGCGTGTATCGTGAATCTTTTGATTCAGATCGGGACTTCAGAGAGCGTGTCGAGAATCTTTAGTTTCAGATCGGGACTTCGGAGCAGGTTCGTGAATCTTTTGATTCAAATCGTGACTTCGGAGTGCGTTTCGTGAATCTTTTGATTCAGATCTGGACTTTGGAGCGGGTTCGTGAATCTTTTGATTCAAATTGTGACTTCGGAGTGTGTATCGTGAATCTTTTTTCTGATTTCTTTCTTTTTATTAAAACGTACAGAACATCAAACCATTAAGACAGTACAGTTATAAAAAAGAAAGAAAGAAAGAAAGAAAGAAAAGAATACACAAATACAACTTTTTTTGTACAACCACAGTTTTACTACAAATACCATGGTTAAATTATGGTAGTGTAGCAAAACCTTTAGGATTAACAGAACTTTAGTTTCCATATACAGTACTTGAATAAAGAAAAGAGAGATTTAGAGTCAGATATTTGTTCATGAATGTGAAATTTAGCTAGCAGGAAACACAAATTATTGAGTTATATTTTCCTATATTCTCTTTTCGAGTATTCAAACAATCCAAAGAAAACATCTTTAAAACAGAAAGAAAAGTCACTTATAAAATAAAAAAATCAGACCATTTTAAATTTTCACCATTTACATTTTCAAAGATATTCTAGTGCTGTCAAACGATTAATCACATCCAA
Source organism: Sinocyclocheilus rhinocerous (assembly GCF_001515625.1). Taxonomy (NCBI): domain Eukaryota; kingdom Metazoa; phylum Chordata; class Actinopteri; order Cypriniformes; family Cyprinidae; genus Sinocyclocheilus; species Sinocyclocheilus rhinocerous. The sequence continues at coordinate 503,532 of NW_015631204.1, read as the reverse complement.
AATAAAAGTTTTTGTTTACATAATATATGTGTGTGTACTGTTATTATGTATAAATACACATACATGCATGTATATATTTAAGAAAAATATGTTACATTTATATATTAAATATATTTATATATGATAGAATTTATATGAATATAAATATATACATGTAAATATTTTCAAAATATATGCTGTATGTGTTTGTATTTATATATACATAATAAATATACACAGTACACACACATATATTATGTAAACAAAAACTTTTATTTTGGATGCGATTAGTCGCGATTAATTGTTTGACAGCACTAATATATTCAAATAGAAAACAATTATTATACATTGTAATAATATTTCACAATATTATATAAATACACACACATGTATGTATATATTTAAGAAAAATATGTTATGTTTATATATTAAATATATTTATATATGATAGAATTTATATGAATATAAATATATACATGTAAATATTTTCAAAATATATGCTGTATGTGTTTGTATTTATATATACATAATAAATATACACAGTACACACACATATATTATGTAAACAAAAACTTTTATTTTGGATGCGATTAGTCGCGATTAATTGTTTGACAGCACTAATATATTCAAATAGAAAACAATTATTATACATTGTAATAATATTTCACAATATTACTGATTTTACTGTATTTTTGATCAAATAAACGCAGCAACAAAAGAGTCACAAAATCCAGATTTCAGAGTGGTATTCCAGAGTGCCATGTAGCAAAGGACAACATATGACAGACACTTTCCATTGTCATTATGTCAGCTAGCATTTGTTAAACTGCATTCACAGTTCCTCTGAAAGACTTAAGCTAATTCCAACGGCAGTCCATTATGAAGTTTATACTGGCCTCAGCTGTCTGCAGTGCATTCATGTAAGAATGCTTGCAAGTACAGGCTAGCATGTCAGCAATGTGAAGCAGGACTTTGAAGTGTCAGCCTGGGTCAACAGAAACAACAGGTACTGTAGTAACAAACCCCAGAAACAGGTGGTGCACTCATGCCCGAACCAATATGTGCTGGTGGCCATATGAAATGTTTCCGCTCAAGGACTGGATCATTGCGATCAGTAGTGTTTGACCTATTTTTTTTACATTTTATGGAAAAAATAAGTCACTTAAAGGGATAGTTCACCCAAAAATGAAAATTCTGTCATTAATTACTCACCCTCATGTAGTTTCAAACCCGTAAGACCTTCGTTCATCTTCGGAACACAAATTAAGATATTTTTGATGGAATCCGAGAGCTCTCTGACCCTCCCATAGACAGCAAGGGTACTACCACGATCAACGTCCAGAAACGTAGCAAGGAAATCGATAAAATAATCCATGTGACATCAGGGGTTCAACTGTAATATTACGAAGCTACAAGAATACTTTTTGTGCGCAAAAGAAAAAAGAAAAAAACGACTTTATTCAACAATTCGTCTCCTCCGCGTCACCCTAGCCATGTAGTTCGGTGTGCTAATGTCAACATAAGCTGTTTGCGTTCAGTGGATGCTCTCCAAAATGGCGTTTTTGGGTGAACTAACCCTTTAATGCATTAGTTACCATGAACTAACTATGAGCAATACTGTATATTTTGAAAGCATTTATTAATCTTTTTTAATGTCGGATAATAAAAATACAATTATTCATGTTAGTTGACTGTGAATTAACTAATGTTAACATACAACATTTGATTTTAAAAAATTTATTCGTAAATGTAGAAATGAATATTAACTATTATCATTATATTACTGTTATGATTAATTAAAATGCTTCCAAAGTTTATTTTAATTAATTTTTATTTCAATAAGTACTTATTTAAGCTAAACTACATGAAAATAAGAAATGCTGTCTTGGCAACTAGCTTAGATAAGTTTACGTTTTTTTTAAATAAGTTGAAGGTTTTTTATTTATTTATATTTTATTTTGTTATTTTAGTGACAAATGTTTTTAGTTTTAGTTAACTACACAGCAAAAAAAATATTTTTTTAAAAAACAGCTGTTAATAAAACAAAGATTTATGGAGTGTGTTTTACAAGAAAATACTATTTAAGTTTTTCTACTTCAAAATATCATTTTCAATTGTGTGTTACTTGCCATTTCTTTGTAGTTAGTTGTGAAATTTACTAACAATTTCTGAGACAAAATCGTTTCTACAGTACACAGTAAAATCTTTTTTCAGGATGGATTTATAAGGTTATACATCTAAAATATGTGGGGTCAAGGGTTTTGAAAAATCCCTAACCCTAACTTTAACGGACTGTTCCCAAACAATTGCACCTGATATTCGCACAGATATAGTTTGGCGCCTTTAAACACTGGAAGCAGAGAGTGGAAACTGCTCTGTACATCTTTTGGAGAGCAGGCGACAGTCACTGGCATGTCAAAGGGCCAAGTGTTCACATATGGTCACATAGCTGAGCTAATGGCTGACAGGCCTCAGCAAGGGCATTGAAGTGACCCTGCCCCAGGACAACACGGACCAACGCTCAGTAAACAGGGATGCAGAAATCTGTAAACATTAGGCCATTAACAATGCACTATTTCCTCCTGCATTCACATTTAACATCTTGACCACAATAAAGGGCTTTAAAAGACACTTAATATTCAGTATTATTATGGATTTGACTGCACTGACAAAACTCCTTTGAGTTGAAAAACGACATATTTACCGCCTGCTTACATATTTAAAGAAGTTTGCATCATTGATTCTGTCATTTTCCTCTTTATTACTATGACGCTGCTTTGAAACAATCTCTATTGTATAAAGCGCTATATGAATAAAGGTGAATTTACTATATAAAAAGGTTCTTGTTTATTCCAAGGAACTTCTAGATTTAAATCACACAATCAAAAAGTCCAGAATTATGAACTAAAGCAAACATAAATTCAGTCTCTAATACACTGAAAACAAAATTGCTGCAAGGATTTACTTTGAAACAGTTTTCACTCAAAGCAACACCAATACATTAAATTTTAAATGTGAACTTTTTGTAAAATGTATCCCTTTAGTCTTTATTTTCTTTACATCAAAAAAATCATTTTCTACAGCGTATTAGTGCCTTTAGTCTACAGAATTCATAAAAGTGTGTTCATTACCATGATGAACAAAACATGTAAGAATCATAAACTTTTGTTGGTCACAGAGCTTATTTCTTGTAATAATCTAAAAGCCAGTGGAAAAATCTTATTGTTTTCTTGTTGAGGAAACCAGGATTTTGCAAACTTCTGGTTTGGCCTACAAAAATGTGTCATCACTGCTGCAGTACTCTATATTCAAGAGGTAAATAATGCCCATGTCATGAAGTTGGATTGGAAAATCAAACATAACGATGGAAGAACGAGGTTTGCAGCTCCATGTGTTGCTAAACAATCTTTAGTTGCTTAGCAACCCAACCAAAAGTTTTGAGGTTTTCGGTTGTTAGTTGAGTTTACTCGCGTCATCTCAAAGGCTAACAAACCTGTGGGAAACCCGTCACATATCTGACAGTGTGAGAAAGTTAGCGCACAGATTTGAAGCAGACAGCTTACGATTGACTTTATCTGTATTGAGTGTTTGCAATAGATAAGTTTTGCCCTCAGTGACAGCCATCAGACGGCCAGAGCATTCAGATAGAAAGCCTGGACACATCTTGAGATTGTTAACAAATAGACTGCTTCAGACAGATAAGCTCAACAGAGATTTAGTGACGTTTTTCGACATATTAGACCAGGGGTGTCCAAACTTGGTCCTGGAGGGCCGGTGTCCTAAAGAGTTTAGCTCCAACCCCAATTAAACACACCTGAACCAGCTAATCAAGCTCTTACTAGGCATACTAGAAACTTAAAGGCAGGTGTGTTGAGGCAAATTGGAGCTAAACTCTGTAGGACACCGGCCCTCCAGGACCGAGTTTGGGCAGCCCTGTATTAGACTATTTGAATGTGCTATAGTAACGGCTTTGTTTGCTTTGAGACCCAAGCGTGACCATATCATAATCAGCTTGTGTCATCAGCTTGGCCTGAATTTGTTTTTTGTCATCAGCATGCAATATTTGTTTTCTATTTAACTGTTAACTATTTAAATCTCTGTCACGGTAAGGGCAAGATTTGAATAATTCAAATACGTTTGTACAGTATGTGTTGGATGAAGGGAGACGGACACCGAAACGTTTTCATCTGAGATGGAACATTTTCATTTCGAACCTGATGTACAGTATTTTCTTTTGTTTTGCATGTTCCGCTCTAAAATTGGAAGTCAAAGAATAAGTAATTATCCCTCTAAATTGAGCCATTTCGCATAATTATTTCTTGGAATGTAATGTTTTACTGAGCTACAAAGAACATTGAAGCTTGCTGTTTTATATGCCGTTTGTGTCGCATAATGGCTTTTCCCATCAGCTCCAGACTGCGCTGGTTAATTTGGGAAGAGGTCCTGTTCCCTCCCAGAGCGCAATTTAATGAGGGATAGCATCCAACTGAGATTTATATATTTAATATTTATTATTGTATTTTTCTTTCAAGATTTGTTGTTGTATACAATTGATATGGATGAATAAAGAACGGAGGGTATATATAAATACTGTATAAAATACATAAATTGTTTATTAAATATAACATTATATATTAATTAAAAATATATAGAGAGACAATATAAGCAAAATAAGCACACATACAATTAGAGTATACAGAGAAAAGATATATATACATAGGTATGGAACTATTTTTATATTACATAAATATATCATATTTAGAAATTATTTAATCTATAAAGTATACTATATATTATGTTTATATATTAAATATAACATTATATATTAGAATTTAAAAATATACATTTTATATTTAATATATTTATCATTTAGTTTTTATATTGATATCATTTACGTGTGTGAGAATTATATGAATATAAAAACTATATTTTTTATTAGTGCTGTCAAACAATTAATCGCATCCAAAATAATATAAATAAATAAATAAAAGTTTTTGTTTACATAATATATGTGTGTATTGTGTGTATTTATTATGTATATATAAATACACACACATACAGCATATATTTTGAAAATATTTACATTATACATATATTTAACAAATATGTTATTTCATATATTTATATTTATATATATAACATAAATATATATATAAACAACATATTTTTCTTAAATATTTACATGCATGTGTGTGTATTATATACACACAATAAATATACACAGTACACACACATATATTATGTAAACAAAAACTTTTATTTTGGATGCGATTAATCGCGGTTAATCGTTTGACAGCACTAATTTTTATAAAACTGCAGTATATTATACATAAATCCAAAACAGCATCACATTTACAAAACTTCGACCTGAAACTCTGCATTGCACACTGACATGTACAAAACTCTATAATCAGTGTTTGTAGTCACTCTATACAAATGTGATTCTTAAGTTCGATCCATAAAATTGAGATTCTACACTTAGCACTTTACTAAAATAAACTATTGTGTCTTTATGCCTCTTTATTAATCTGTCTGTGACCGTTAGGAGTTCATTTTCCTCAAAAGAGAGAGCACTTAATTCTTTGTTGATCCCTAAATGACCAAATCAACCACATGAGTGTGAAGAGAATTATGAGCCGTCTTATGGTGCGAGTTAGTTACTCCTTTGTTTACAACTGAATGGTTAGCAGTGTTGTGAGAGCAGTGTAACAAATGTGAAATTTATGTACAGCCTCGGGCAATGGAGATTTTTTTTCCAGTGCTGCGTCAGTGAGCTGATCTTTGCATTCCAAGTCGTATCCGTAAATCTTGACATAGCCGTAAACCACAACCCAGGGCCTGTACGACACGATCGTGAACACGCTTCACACGGTGGAACCCTTGTTGGACACATGAATCTGAATAAAGGGTGACCTCTACTGAAAGACTGCATGACTGACATCACTCAGCAATGCAAGGTCAAAGGTCAAACTGGAGTGATATACAGTGACCCCAAAAAGTATTTGGACACTTGAACCATATAACATATAAATGTCATTGCGTTATAAAATATCAAATCAAGTGCATTTGCAAGGAAATGCTGAATGCAAAACTAATTTTTGCATTTTCGCAGTGACTGTTAAGCAACAGGTCAAAAGTTCCACTAAAGCAACACTTTATTTTTTTAAACATTGGTTAAATTAAAGCAGCACTATGTAACTTTTTCTGTGTTCAAAATTTGCAAAATGTATATAATGAGCGAGTACATCATGAACTAGCGACTTAAGACAACTGTTCAAAAGTTTCAAAATAAATTAATACATTTATCCAACAAGGATGCATTAAATTAAATTAAAAATAAATAAAAGTGATATACATTTATAATGTCTATCTTACATAAATAAATAAATGCTGTTTTTTATTTATTTATTTGTTGTTTTTTAAAGCTTGTTTCCACCACAGAATAAGACTTTTTCATCTTACAATTCAGAATTTTTTTCCTCGCAATATATACGTTCATTTGCAATTGCAAGAAAAAAAAAGTCTGAATGACAAAAAAAAAAAAATTACCTTTTTTTTTA
>NW_015631204.1:488518-496471 GCF_001515625.1 Sinocyclocheilus rhinocerous | reverse complement strand
CAGCCAATCACATTAGTCTTCTGGTGTTGCATGAACGCGATTGGCTAGCGTCTGCGCTAGGGTATTTGCATAAGGTCATCTGATTGGCTGACGCCTGCGTTGGCGCTTGAAAAGTTGAAAAGTTTTCAACTTCTGCCGCGAGCAGCAGACCCAACGCGACGGACCCACAATTCATTTCGCCAACGCTTGACGAAAGTAAACGAGAGGCATTGACGCTGACCGTTAGAGAAGTAGCTCCGGTTGGAATGTTCTTCCGCGGGATGTGTGCAGTTCTGTTTATTAACTGCTAGAGTGCCATAAGTTACATAGTGCTGCTTTAATGTGATGATCTACAGCTGTGGTTGTTCAAGGACATCTGTGCCGACTTGATAACTGACTTTAAATCCACTGTTTAAAAGTTTGAAGTCAGTAAGCGTAGGCCTATTTCTTTATTTATTTGAAAGAAATAAGTTAATACTTTTATTCCGCAAGGATGCAGAATCAAAACGGACCGCAAAGACATTTATAAAACATTTCGGAACACTTTACAATAGTTAAAATTAGTTTAGTTAACATGAACCAAGAATGAACAATACTTCTACAGAATTTATTAATCTTAGTTAATGTTAATTTCAACATTTACTAATGCAGTATTAAAATCAAAAGTTGTGCTCGTTAACATTATTTAATGCACAGTGAATTAACATGAACTAACAATGAACGACTGTATTTTTATTAACTAACATTAACAAAGATGAATAAATACTGTAATAAATGTATTGAACCTTATTGTAAAGCGTTACCAAGATTTCTATTTCAAGTGAATGCTGTTCTTTTAACTTTTTATTCATCAGAATCCTGAAACAACTGTATCACCGTTTACTCAAAAATATTAAGCAGAACAACATTGATAATAAATGTTTCTTGAACATCAAATCAGCATATTAGAATTATTTCTGAAGGATCATGTGACACTGAAGACTAGCGTAATGATGCTGAAAGTTCAGCTTTGCATCAGGAATAATGACATTTAAAAAAATATGAAAATATAAAACACCTATTTTAAATTGTATTAAATTTTCATATTTTTACTGTACTTTTGATCAAACAAAAGACTTGAGCATAAGAGACTTTTTCAAAATCATTTTAAAAAATCATACCGACCCCAACTTTTGAACAGTGTACACTGAATTAAAAAATCACCAAAACACCAATTGCTTAAACGTAAGTCTTTATTTTTTTAATGAATAGCATGCAATAATTTAAACAACTTACAGAAGCTTTCTCCTCAAAGCACAGATGAATCAGTTCACTTTGTTCTCTCTGTTTTTCTCTGTGTGTGTGTGTGTGTGTTTGACTCAGATGCCTGTACCTAGGCTCTTCCCTTCATTATGAATCAGACTTTAACATCTTTGATTATCACGTGAGTGTTCACATATTGCACTGCACATTCATAAAGCTCTAGTGTACTGAATGATCACAAAACCCTCTTGATTCATCATTCATACGCAGGAAACTGCTAATGGAAAAGTAAATGCCAAAAAAACAGTCACTAATGGAGTTAACATGAAATCAAAACTCACCCTATTTAGTTCTTTAATGCAAGTTTCTGGATTTATTCTGCATGATTCCAAGTAAAACATATTCTTTTGTAATAACTTTCATCAAAATAGAATATCTTGCACAGACTCTTACATTTCCTCTTTAAATTAAAGGTGGGGTAAGCGATTTTTCAAAAACACTTTAGAAAACTGATTCGGGCCGACTAGAAAAACAAACTTGTAGCCAATCAGCAGTAAGGGGCGTGTCTACTCATGATGTGGAGGAGAGAACATTCAGTGCACAGGAAGGACATTAGCGAGCCGAGCGACAGAAAGATAGAGATGGCGGGTAAAAAACAAAAGAAAAAAAACGTCTGCGGAACAAAAGAAGGCTTAAGGCAAAAAGTAGGACCCTTGTAAATATGGGGTCAGCTTTCCAGCGCTGGAGAGAACTCAAGGAGCGGAAGGTCTGCAATCGGACGCCGAGGTTGAAAGTAAACGAGAGGCATTGACGCTGACGCCCCGTGTGAATGGGGCGTTAGAGAAGTAGCTCCGGTTGGAATGTTCTTCCGCGGGATGTGTGCAGTTCTGTTTATTAACTGCTAGAGCGCCAAAAGTTACATAGTGCTGCTTTAATGTATTGTGTGAAAACTTCACTTAAAATAAATGTAAAATAAATGAATTTGTTATCTAATGCAATGGCATAACTATTTTTACATGCGACTTAAGACAACTGTTCAAAAGTTTCAAAATAAATTAATACATTTATCCAACAAGGATGCATTAAATTAAATTAAAAATAAATAAAAGTGATATACATTTATAATGTCTATCTTACATAAATAAATAAATGCTGTTTTTTATTTATTTATTTGTTGTTTTTTAAAGCTTGTTTCCGCCACAGGATAAGACTTTTTCATCTTACAATTCAGAAATTTTTTCCTCGCAATATATACGTTCATTTGCAATTGCAAGAAAAAAAAAGTCTGAATGACAAAAAAAAAAAAATTACCTTTTTTTTTTATTCCATGGCGAAAAACAACAACAACAACAGAATTGCGAGATGTAAACTCATTTGCGATCAAAGACATAATTCTGGGTTGATATTGTGAGGGAAAAAATGTCAGAATTGTGAGATCAAAAAGTTGTGATTACCGTTTTTTATTTTTTATCCCGTGGTGGATTCCAAGCGTCCATACTTTTGAACATTCTATTCAAAGAATCCTGAAAAAAAAAAAATTATAAAGCTTTCCACAAAAACATTAAACAGCACAACTGTTTTCAACATTAATAATAATAAGAATTTTTTGTTGAGCATCAAATCAGCATATTAGAATGATTTCTGAAGGATCATGTGACACTGAAGACTGGAGTAATGATGCTGAAAATTCAACTTTGCATCACAGGAATAAATTACATTTTAACATATATTCAAACAGAAAACAGTTATTTTAAATCGTAAAAATATTTCACAATATTACTTTTTTTACTGGATTTTTGATCAAATAAATGCAGTTATGGTAAGCATAAGAGTCTTCTTTCAAAACATTTAAAAACTCTTACAGACACCAAACTTTTAAACAGTAGTGTACGTGTCCAAGTACTTTTGGGGTCATTGTGTTCACATTCAATTCACCAGGTCAAAACAAAACAATTCTGATCGTCTTTAAAACACCCATTTTAGCTAGAGTAGCCACATTTCCATCATCAAAAATGTAGATTTCGTGGAACAGATTCAACGTTGGCCATTTCAGATTAGCAGACAATAGCATGGCAGGGTTCATGCGAGTTACTGCACTCCAAAAGCCCCATTTCCCCAGTGGGAGTGTTGTTATTCTGCCGATGGGACGGCTGCCTTTTCTGTAGCAGAAAGTTTGTGAAACAAAGCCCACTCCTTTGGCTCCTCGCAGCAAGACGGCAGTCTATAGTGGGCAGCGATTGTTCTCAAGACAATACATCTTTCTAAAGGGTGCCACCGCGATGGTAAGTATATATATGAAATATTGTTATCCTGGCTCAGAGAAATCAGAGCGGTCAGGCTGTCTAACCACAGTCACGCAGTGGCGCCACAATCCCGTGGACAGCTGCCACGCTTGTGCTGCTCGCTGGCATCTAGAATACGAACTTCAGCAATTATACACCAATTAACCACCAATTATCTGTTCTGTAATAACCGTCTTGCCATTCTCAATGAGACATTTTACAGCAGACAATTGGTTCTTCAAAAGTGACAAAAGAAAAAGGTGAGAATCTTTTAGAAATCACTAATCAGTTTCTTAAAGTAAAATGAAATGTTCACAGCCCATTTGGCATAAAACTAAATAATGATATTAAAATCTAGGCTATTAAGTTACATTGATTTATTTTTGTATTTTTCCTTCAATATATTACACACACAGATAGATAGATAGATAGATACTATATTTATATATTTTATATATTAAAATGATAACATTGGGAATATAAAAATCTATATATTTTAAGTATATTTTATTTGTTGTTTTTTAAAGCTTGTTTCCGCCACAGGATAAGACTTTTTCATCTTACAATTCAGAAATTTTTTCCTCGCAATATATACGTTCATTTGCAATTGCAAGAAAAAAAAAGTCTGAATGACAAAAAAAAAAAAATTACCTTTTTTTTTTATTCCATGGCGAAAAACAACAACAACAACAGAATTGCGAGATGTAAACTCATTTGCGATCAAAGACAGAATTCTGGGTTGATATTGTGAGGGAAAAAATGTCAGAATTGTGAGATCAAAAAGTTGTGATTACCGTTTTTTATTTTTTATCCCGTGGTGGATTCCAAGCGTCCATACTTTTGAACATTCTATTCAAAGAATCCTGAAAAAAAAAAAAGTATAAAGCTTTCCACAAAAACATTAAACAGCACAACTGTTTTCAACATTAATAATAATAAGAATTTTTTGTTGAGCATCAAATCAGCATATTAGAATGATTTCTGAAGGATCATGTGACACTGAAGACTGGAGTAATGATGCTGAAAATTCAACTTTGCATCACAGGAATAAATTACATTTTAACATATATTCAAACAGAAAACAGTTATTTTAAATCGTAAAAATATTTCACAATATTACTTTTTTTACTGGATTTTTGATCAAATAAATGCAGTTATGGTAAGCATAAGAGTCTTCTTTCAAAACATTTAAAAACTCTTACAGACACCAAACTTTTAAACAGTAGTGTACGTGTCCAAGTACTTTTGGGGTCATTGTGTTCACATTCAATTCACCAGGTCAAAACAAAACAATTCTGATCGTCTTTAAAACACCCATTTTAGCTAGAGTAGCCACATTTCCATCATCAAAAATGTAGATTTCGTGGAACAGATTCAACGTTGGCCATTTCAGATTAGCAGACAATAGCATGGCAGGGTTCATGCGAGTTACTGCACTCCAAAAGCCCCATTTCCCCAGTGGGAGTGTTGTTATTCTGCCGATGGGACGGCTGCCTTTTCTGTAGCAGAAAGTTTGTGAAACAAAGCCCACTCCTTTGGCTCCTCGCAGCAAGACGGCAGTCTATAGTGGGCAGCGATTGTTCTCAAGACAATACATCTTTCTAAAGGGTGCCACCGCGATGGTAAGTATATATATGAAATATTGTTATCCTGGCTCAGAGAAATCAGAGCGGTCAGGCTGTCTAACCACAGTCACGCAGTGGCGCCACAATCCCGTGGACAGCTGCCACGCTTGTGCTGCTCGCTGGCATCTAGAATACGAACTTCAGCAATTATACACCAATTAACCACCAATTATCTGTTCTGTAATAACCGTCTTGCCATTCTCAATGAGACATTTTACAGCAGACAATTGGTTCTTCAAAAGTGACAAAAGAAAAAGGTGAGAATCTTTTAGAAATCACTAATCAGTTTCTTAAAGTAAAATGAAATGTTCACAGCCCATTTGGCATAAAACTAAATAATGATATTAAAATCTAGGCTATTAAGTTACATTGATTTATTTTTGTATTTTTCCTTCAATATATTACACACACAGATAGATAGATAGATAGATAGATAGATAGATAGATACTATATTTATATATTTTATATATTAAAATGATAACATTGGGTAAATAAAAATCTATATATTTTAAGTATATAATTACAATATAGTTTGCTGTAATTTTAATATTATTTTACATTTAAAATAGAATTAATAATAATTTGTATGTATGTATATATATATATATATATATGTGTGTATATATATATATATGTGTGTGTGTGTGTGTAAAATTACAATTATAAATTAAATATAAAATTCTATAATACATACTGTATATTAAACAAGTATAATTGTTGAATATATATAGTATGTATTAGAATTTTATATTTATATGTAATATAAGCAAAATTACATCAATTATATAATATAAAATATAAATAATTTTATATAATTTAATGTTATATTTAATTTAATTTATGTAATACATACTGTATATTAAACAATTCTACATGAATTATATAACAATCTAAAATTATATTAAAATTAAACTTAGAAAAAATACATTCAAAAATAAAATAATATACAAAATATGACATTTCTGAGTAAAAAAAAAAAAAGGGTATTCAAATCTAGGCTAGGATTTTGAATTAATTGGATTGTGAAAAGTGGGTGTACAAAAAAGTCAGCCAACAAGGAAAGTTGTTTTTAGAGGGGTAGCAAGTGAAAGATTATGAAGACAAACATATTTTCCACTGTGGAATAACATGCATAATCGTTCACAATAAGACCAGGAATGCGTATTAAGAAAGTAAAGCGGGTCAGTCTGGTGTGCACTATTTTTGGCTTGAATACACATTTCTTGGCCTCAAACGGGTGGCGAACACTTTCAGTTCAGCAGTCCAAACACATGATATTAAATTGGTCAGCTGCCCTGCCTAAATATGACATCTTTCAAACCCCAAAATGCTGCTGTGCTCCTGTTTTTAACATCAAGGCTTCCCTTTTCAGACCCCACCAGACCACCAGCACCCGAACACAAACCACATGAGGGAGCGGGACCGGCCTGTAACCAGGAAGAACAGGGAGGCTGTTTATTTCTGGTGCATCTCTACTGAATGACTCACACGTTGGCTGGAAAAGCGGTCCAGTCTCCAACAGCTGAGCATGTGCCAGCTCCAAAGGCATATAACTTGTGCCGCTTCACCCCCGTCTCAATCGCAACGCTCGTCATCTGCCTATTTTCTCCCGCCTTTAATCCCCCAGTAATCATCAGATGCAGCGTTTTACAATCAACATTGGATCTGACCTTGAGCAGGTTTAGAAAAGGCCAGATACATTAGTGGATGGGTACGAGGCCGGGCCAGGGAGAGAGAGAGATTCAGTAGAAGTGGGCGGCTCTCAGCAAACACACATTCTATTATAGAAGACAGCGGGTCCAAACAAGCACTGCTCATTCAAAGCCTAAAAAGCAAAACAAATCTGCATTAATAGTAATATCATTAGGAATGTGAAAAGCACTTCAAATATGAGGACTGGGTCAAAGTATTATTCCAAATATCTAGCTACTGGCAGTGAAAAGTTTGAAATAATTATGTTTTTTTTTTTTTATGTTTATGAAACAAGAAAAATTCAGTAAAAATTTTAATATTGTGAAATATTTTTATGATTTAAACTAACCGTTTTCTTTTTGGATATGTTTTAAAATGTAATTTATTCCTGTGATGCAAAGCTGAATTTTCAGCGTCATTGCAGTCTACAGTGTCACATGATTCTTCAGAAATCATACTAATATGCTGATTTGCTACCTTATTATTATGAATGTTGAAAACAGTTTTAGTTGAATACTAGTCACACAGTTTACTGTAAAAATACTAGGAGAATTAAATTTGCAAATATAATACATGAAGCTGCAATTACTAGAATAAACAGAGAGTTATTCACACTTAATACAGTACATTAATACATTTATGTTAATCTTGCAAATGCAACAAGACAGGTCCTCCATATCTATCATTTAAGCTTGACTTTCTACGCTCAAAGAAGTAACATACTATGCACATGGAATATGTGATTCATGGACATCTGACGGACATCACCTACACTGCAACTGTGACATGGAAATAAATGAGAAGGGGGAAAAATGTTGAAATATTTCCAGTTATCATGTGGTTGACTAAACTACAAACGAAGTAATTATTTGTCTGAGTGGGAACACAGACAAACACTTTTTCCCCATCAACATTTGCCCCCATTAAACAATTCAGCTGCGTGTGCAGTAGCAGAAAAAGCAGAAAGATAGTTAAAAAATTTGGGGTCAGTAAGATTTTCAAAAATAAATAAATAAAATTTTATATATATATACAGTGGGTACGGAAAGTATTCAGACCCCCTTAAATTTTTCACTCTTTGTTATATTGCAGCCATTTGCTAAAATCATTTAAGTTAATTTTTTTTCCTCAT
>NW_015631204.1:468625-488508 GCF_001515625.1 Sinocyclocheilus rhinocerous | reverse complement strand
TATATATATATCTCAAAGAATCCTAAATTATCTATTATATAAATGTTTCTTGAGCAGAAAATCAGCATATTAGAATGATTTCTGAAGGATCATGTGACACTGAAGTAACGATGCTGAAAATTCAGCTTTGCCATTACAGAAATAAATTACAGTTTAAAATATTTTAAGATAGAAAACAGACATTTTAAATTGTAATAATATTTCAGTTTTTCTATAGTTTTGAATGGTAGTGTGCCTTTTATTATGTTGCAAACTTTTAGCTAATTTCGCAACAAAAAGAAAAAGAAATTTTTTTTTTAAAAATACCCTAGTGGTTTTCATAGAACCAAGTGCCAAAAAAAAGAACAAAAATAGGATGTCTTTGGTAGGCTAACAGATTACCAAAAATAGTAGCCTGAACAAATCTTCAAGCATGGGATTTTGCTATTTTGTAGATTTTTTGAGTTCAATTGAGAGAATCCTTCTTCAATGTCGAGAAGGAGAGATTAGTATTGATGAGACGCTTTTTACTAGTGCTGTCAAATGATTAATCACATACAAAAACGTTTTTGTTTACATAATATATTTACATAATATGTTCCTGTGGCTCAGTGGTAGAGCATTGCGTAAGCAGCGCAAAAGGTCGTGGGTTCGATTCCCAGGGAACACACATACTGGTAAAAAATGTATAGCCTGAATGCAAGGATAAACTTATGCATAAATTATTATTACATTTACATTTAGTCATTTAGCAGACGCTTTTATCCAAAGCGACTTACAAATGAGGACAATGGAAGCAATCAAAATCAACAAAAGAGCAATGATATGCAAGTGTATAACAAGTCTCAGTTAGCTTAACGCAGTACACATAGCAATGTTTTTTTTAATTATATAATAAATAAAAAGAAATACAGATAGCATAGAAAAAGAATAGAGCAAACTAGTGTTAGAAGCCTTTTTTGCTTTTGATAATTGTATAATAAATAAAAAGAAAACAGATAGAATACAAAAAGATTTGCTAGTGTTTTTTTTTTTTTTTTATAAATAGAGTTAGAATGGAGAGTGTACCAGGATTTTAATTTAAAAGTCTGTGAAAGTGATTTTGTGCCTCTTTGGGATGGCACAATAATGCAACGTTCACTTGCAGAACGCAAGCTTCCAGAGGGCACATAAGTCTGAAGTAGTGAATTTAGGTAAAGGGGTGCAGAGCCAGTGGTGGTTTTGTAGGCAAACATTAATGCCTTGAATTTTATGCGAGCAGCTATTGGTAGCCAGTGCAAACTGATAAACTTTGGGGTGACTTTAGGGCAAGAAAATATTGACAAAATATTTTTGGGTAAACTATTACTTTTTAGTGCTGTTAATGATGCACGAATGAAGAATGCATTGATATTTTTAATATTTCAATCCAGTAAAATATACAGTAATGTGTGTGGGAACAAATCATGCTTATTTGATTCATTTCAACTGGAATTAATCAAACTTTGCTCATCTTTGTGGCCCGATTTGTTGTTTTCAATGTATCAGGTAAAAAACAAAGCACACATGGGTTTATTTCCATCCGTTATCTGCTGACCCGTATCCATGCCAACCGTTTCTGTGCTGATGTTGTGTGTAGGTGACTGTCCTTACCTCATGCAGCGCCACCTCTGCTTCCAGACAGAGACACACTGACCAAATTATCCTCACAGCGGCACAGATACGCACGGAGTCATCAGTGTCAGCCTCTGCAGAGCTGCGGTCACATGTTTAATTTTGGATAGTGTTATAAGAGGTGATGCTCAACACATTCAGCCATTTAAAGCCTTCCTGTCATCTCGCTGTCACATCGTCTTGACAGCTGAATCGATCCCACATAGGCAGACATCTGGCCCAGGAACGGGGCAAGGCACGGAACTTTTGTAGATGTCACACTTTTCCAATGAACCTGAGTGGCTCTTTGGAAAAGTTTTTTTGAGTTTGAGTTTCAGAGTTTGCTTCACACAGACATTCTGACACAGTTGTGAACTAGTAGGAGCAGAAAGTATCAGTAGCACTGTTAGCATCAAGAGATGCTAATTGTTTAGGGGGAGGAAGCGAAGATGAAACCATAGTAGTTGTGAACTAGTATTTAAAGGGGCTATCCTTTCAATAAATTCAATTCAAATTTTGAAATTCGGTTTTCCTCATGAGTTTCCTTGACTCTAATGGTATTATATTCATACCTTTAGTTTTTTAAGGAGTATTATTAAGGATTATATTTATTTGAGTATTAAAAGTTTTGGTCTTTTTGAACAGAAACCTCTTTTCCCTGGACTATAATAACATTCAACTGCAGTCTTTCTGAAAAACCAATGAATACATCAGCAGAACTTTTCTTTGAATAAGGTCTCCCTCTATTGGACAAGACTGAGAAATCACCTTTTAAACCAACCAAAATGTGCCATTAAACTACATTATTAAAGAAGGGGCAAAAAAATAAACATAATAAATAAAAAGTTAATCACAAAAAATAAACTAATCACTGATGCATCAAAATGATTAAATTATGGATCAATTAAATTCATAATCCAAATTTTAATGTATTAATACAAAACAAGATCATCATTATACGATTGCCAGACATACTCTAGTATTGCTTTTATGTGAAATTCATTATTAATTAATTAAATTATATATTATATTATAATATTATTCATATTTAATATAATATTGTTTATGATATATTATTTAATACAATTCAACAACAAGTCACCTTAACTTTTGAAAAAGAATTGTAATCCTATACTGTTTCTGAACAACTGAGCTGCATTACCTGGAATCACTTTAGAACTGGATCCACTAAATAAACATGCTATAGCAGTATAATTTAATTTAATACATGCATTTAGCATGCATGTGCTTTAGTAAAAAAGAGAAAGAAAATTATGTTTGTTTGTTTACTGTGTTTTTACAATAAATAGTACTTTAGAATGTTATAAATAAACATGCTATAGCAGTATAATTTAATACATGCATTTAGCATGCATGTGCTTTAGTAAAAAAGAGACAAAGAAAATTATGTTTGTTTGTTTACTGAGTTTTTACAATAAATAGTACTTTAGAATGTTATTTCAAATGTGAAATGAACAGCTACAGTACAAACTATTAATATTGAAGACATAACAAATTTGCAATTTTAAAATACAAAGTATCCCTATAAAAATCTAACCAACCTATTCATGACCTGAAATGTTGTTCGTCCTTCACGTTCAGTTCAGTTCAGTTCAGTTCAAGCGTCTTTCCAGATTTTAGCACCAATCGAACCTACCGTTCCATACATCTGAAATGTGGTTTACTGCTCGTGAATAAGATCAGTCTGTCAGATCGATTGGCTCTTCACAGCGTATGTGCAGCCAAATCTTCAGCACATTTTCTTTGAGTCGCAGCTGCTCACGAGTCGCCGGTCATGATGGAGATGAACTCCTCTTGATTAACTGAAAGAGTCCAAGAACAAATGTGATCACTTAAATTCACTTTGCTTTTAACCTACTTACAGCACAGACAATGAATACATACATGCATGTCTTTGTATTTATATCTACATAATAAATATACACCGTATACACACACATATTATGTAAACAAAAACTTTTATTTTGGATGCGATTAATCGTTTGACAGCACTACATTTTACCCATTTTGGACATCGGATTCAAATCATCAAACAAGTAGACATTCAGAGACCTGAAACTGAGTCTATTCTCATTATCTAACATCATAAACCTGGTTGTTGATTATCTCATCGCCTTTTATGTAGCCTGCTGTAGGTGCTAATAATCAGTGCGCCTGGAAATACTCTAGGGTTTCAACTCCTGCCAACCAACATAAGACTGAATTCCCTCAACAACCAAACCAACCAACAAAAGTGAAGACGTAGCTGTGACAGTCTCACAGATTCCCAGTGAAGTCAGCTCTCAAAGCCCCCGTGGGCAAAGCCCAGTTCATGGGAACGGCTGAGGTGACAGATCCCGGCATCTCTTCCCATAGAGCTCAGGGATAAGAGCCCTTATCCTGACCCACAGCCTGTTAGACATGATGAGCTGCTATCGGCAATCATGTGACCCTCTGCGGACCAATCAGAGCCAAAGAAAACCCTTAAACTCTGGAGGTCACGGAAAACCTCGCCCTGAGGTCCAGATTTACTTGCTCAGCAGAACACAAGTAACGCATAACAAGGAAGATGGACATCACCGGGCCAAAATGTCGCCCTCAAAAATGCAGTTTTATTCACTGGAGAAATTTGTGGCGTGTCTAAAACGGATGAGCTTGTGTTCGAGCGATAGTAATTGGATCGTATACACTCTATAAATAAACTTAAAATGGATGGATACGCCAGTCTTTTTAACAAACGGTTCCCTCCAAGTTTAAATTACCATGTGTGGGGGAAACGTCTTAGAAGATTTTGAAATTTGTACGAGTAGGCCATGATCGTGTGGCTTCAACTTAAGATACACCAAAGTTAAATATGCTCCAAATTACAGTCATTACGGGACCCTCAAAGCCACAATTAGAGGGCGAACGCCTAGGCGGTACTATTGACTTCTTTATTGAATGACTGCTCTGTATAATTAGCAAAGCAAACTAATCCATCTGATCGCAACCATCTGAGAGCATTGTACCGCGATTCAGATGTTGTCTCGCGACGGCGGCTGATCTACGATCAACCTGTAGTTTTGTCACAAGAGAACGTTGATGTCCGTCTGTGGTCCACTCAGGGTTTTTGGAAACATTCATCTGACAGAGAATCCTGTCTCTGGAGACTCTTTGGACAACTGAGAAGGAAGCCATTACTGCCACTACGGCCTGACTGTAATGACAGAATGACCTTTAACCTCGCTTTTCCCTCATCTAAAGCACGGCAGTGATTTTCAGTGTATCGTATTACGACATTTGACCACATTTCGCCATCAGATGATTTCAGCTCTAGTTTCATTTCCACTGTTCCCATTTTTGTTGGCTGCAATACATTAATTTGCTGTGCCTTAATTGAGAAAAGCACTTTGGGCCAACTGGGAAAAGCACAGTAATTACTTCCATTCATCAGAGGCAATAAAAATAGCACTTTTTTTCCTCTCCCTAGATAAAAATCGAGCAACTTACTCTCTCTGTCCCCGTCAGCGTCAAATTCATCAATCATGGCTCGCAGGTCTTCGTCACTCATGTCTTCGCCCAGTTCACGAGCGACTCGCCGCAGGTTTCTCAGGCTTATCTTTCCCGTTTCGTCGTCATCGAAAAGTTTAAATGCCTTCAGAATTTCCTCTTTTGGGTCTCGCTCCAATATCATGTCGGTCACTTTAAGAAAATTGTTATACTTGGTTTGAAGTACACAAGTTAATGAATTTCAAGCAGTGACACTAGAAGCAGAATATTTATTGTGCTACATATATTTATGAGCAGGCCAACATGGAATCTGTTCCTGATTTCAACAAAATCATTTCTGCAAAGCATTTAAATAGCTATGTTTCCTTCTAAAGTTGCGCATTTAACTTATGCAGAAAATTAGAATACTGCATAAAACATTTGCGAATAAAGCAGTTTCCATACCATGTGTTCAAAATAACAAAATCGTCACTTCCAGGGAAACTGGTGCAAAATATTAATAATAAAAATGAATGATGCTGCAACAGGGAAGCCTGTGGCTCTTTTTTCCTACATAAGATGTTACTTGCGCCTCAGAGCATGCAGATGAAACACAGTAAAAAACATTGTCATGTTATCTTGCGTTCGAAGGATGTTGTTGGGGAACGTAATCGTGTGAGACAGTTCTGGTAGATGATTTGCCAAATTATTTTGGTGACAGACTTTGGCTCAGGCATTTCAGAATGATTAAAACAACATTTGAGATGGTGTGTGCAATGAGATCGGTGGGCTGGTTAGTCCAGTTATCCGATCACATGATCTGTTGCAGCAAAGTCACATGAGTTTTGTGTTGAGCATCGAGCAGTTTATTCAGTAAATGTGTTGCCATCATAATTTATGCACGTTTTCTATTGGATAAAGAAAACGTACTGCCTCAGTTGAGCATATACGTTTTTTAATGTGCATTTTACGATTTTATTCACAGCTTGCATTTTCCATCATCCCAAAAGTCACATAAAAAAATGCATGCATGGAAACATAGCTATAGCTAAGACCTATTAGTGAGTAATGAACTCCACTTACCCACTTCTTTGAAATCTTCAAAAGTTATTTTCCCAGTTCCTTCTCTGTCATAGTCTTTTAGGATCTTTAACACATCTACTTTCTTCACCTCAAAACCCAGAGCTCTCATCGCCACCTGGAACACAAATTTTAAATATCAGCACTTTTGAGCTACTACTATTTTTATTTTGAAAGATATATTGTTGGTGTTTTCGCTTTATTATGATAGGAGAGTTTTAAAACAGGAAACGAAGTGTCTTTGTTTATCTGTTAAGACTAGTTATATTTCAACATTAAAGAAACAGTTGGCCCAAAAAAACATTCATCTGACAGAGGATCCGGTCTCTGGAGACTCTTTGGACAACTGAGAAGGAAGCCATTACTGCCACTACGGCCTGACTGTAATGACAGAATGACCTTTAACCTCGCTTTTCCCTCATCTAAAGCACGGCAGTGATTTTCAGTGTATCGTATTACGACATTTGACCACATTTCGCCATCAGATGATTTCAGCTCTAGTTGAACTTTAGTTACAGTTTTTGGTGCTATTTATAAACACTGGTCTTAAAATATCTCAGAAATGTTTTTTCTATGCGTGATTTCAGGAACAGGAATATTTCAGGAATATTATATATATATATATATATATATATCACGTACTAAATATACAATACATAGAAATACAGAGAAAACAGTAAATTATCTGTTAAGACTAGTTATATTTCAACATTAAAGAAACAGTTGGCCCAAAAATTAAAATTTGCAGTTAATGTACACAACCTACGGCCATCCAAGATGTGGATGAGTTTGTTTCTTCATCTGAACAGATTTGGACAAATTTAGCATTACATCACTTGCTCACCAACACCTGCTCATATGCAGCGAATGGGTGCCGTGAGAATGTGAGTCCGAACAGCTGATAAAAGCATCACAATAATCCATTAATGATGTAACGCCAAGGTTTGGACTAGACCACATCTGTTCTGACTAAGAAACTCTTGGGTGGCATGAGGGTGAGTACATTTTTCAGAGTACATTTTTTATTTTTGAGTCGACTATTCCTTTAAAGATTTAAACGTTTAAACTGATGGAATAGTCGCAGCACATGTGTGTTGTGTACGAAATGAGATCTTTACCTTTAACTCATGATAATCTATTTCTTTATCCTTGTCTGTGTCGAAGAGCTCGAACGCCTCCTTGATTTCATCATTCTGCTCCTCAGTAAGTTCTCTCCTTTTCTTCCTTTTACTCTTATCAGCAGTTAGGTCAGTCCTGATAGCACAAGTATGGAAATAAATCACCTTATTCATTCTGATCTTCTATTAGTTCATATACCATTCAAACACAGGCCTACACACTTGATACCTGCCTCCCTAGACAGCATTTTGAGGTCCCACAGAACATGCATATCACGCTCAAAATTTGCAGGTGACTTGACAGTTAACGTTTAAATATGTAAATTTTATAGCAATAAAATGAAGTAAATGCGAGGTACTCTTGTTTGTAAGGCAATGTGAGTTACAGTTTTGTTTTTTTTCATGATAGGTGTTATTATTTCACTATCCCAATCGTTATCGTTGCTATTAATAATAAAAAAAATACACTATCAACTGTTCACATGCACCGGCTAGTTAACACTCCACACACCAACAGCTGGTCTCTAAATAAACTCTTAGCGACCAAACACCTCATAATTACCTCAGAGATAGGCTCATTTTTGCAGTTTGGCAATAAATAACTGATAATAAAACACAAATCCGTCCAACAAGATTAGAGTTCGGCTTCAACAGTCCTGCTAATCAGCTAATACTCGAACACAGAAGCCAAGCGCAGCGCGTTGCTAGTTGATTGTCAAGGAAACGATTCCGATTGGCTGCGAAGGTCTGAGCGTCAGGATAACGTTACTTGTGATTGGTTGTTTGGAAACAGGCTTGCGTTTGAGCCTAATTGATTGGCGGGCTGGGCCGGGAATGGGCGGTCTTAATGATGGCGGTGACGACGAAGACGGCGCATTCACGACTGTGTTGGACAGATTTGGCTGGTGTGTTTAATATGAATCGTTACACATTAATATATATATATATATATATAACATCATGTTACAGTGTTGCCAATTTAGCTACTTTGTAGCTAGATTTAGCGACTTCCCCGCCCCTTTTGAGACTTTTTTCAAAAGTTTAGGGACAAATATAGCAACTTCTTGGACAAACCTTATCTAAGTTCTCATCTTGCCCACTGATCTACGTTCATCTTTATATAGATCAGTGAATTTGCCATTGTGATGTCATCTAGTGACATTTAGCTACTTTCAATTGAAAGCAGTTGGCAACACTGATCATGTAATATAATACTTTGTCAAAAATTAACCAGGGATCGGGTCATATTCGTATTTTCTAGCAATCGTTTACTGAAGTGTACTGTTGTTGCCAAATATATAATATAATCGAAATTTATAGTTATACATATTAATATATAAATAGTATAGATATTTATATAACATAATACAATATAATAATGAATCCAATATTGTATACAATATGAATAGATACGGAGCATAATGTAATACAATGTTTGTATCTTTATTTTTCTCTGAAAAGTGAATTGTACATTGTCTGTAAACACTGAATAAGCATGTCCAAAATTATTTGAAATGCTAAAATATTAAGTTAAACAAAATGTACTGACACTCCGGCGACATAAGAATGCCTTTTATTTCATTTTTAGTTTCTGCTTCTATTAATAAATTTCATTATTGTTGATGATATTTAAACAGCAAACTGTTTAATATAGCAGTTTTGAATCCTCAATTTGGTGATTTCAGTCAACCACCAATAGAGGACGCCCTACACCATAACAACACTGACATGGATCCTTTCTAACTTGAACTGCAACAGAAAGTACAAGAAACCCTTTAAGACTTTGCACAAAACACGGTTTTGTTCGCAGCACTATGTAATTAATTTAACATACAATATTAGTATTCTCTCGTTGTATAATCACTTTTGATGGAAATGCCTTCACAGCACATTTAGGGAAGTTAGATGGGTGGCTCCTTAACCACTTCTCCAATGAGCCCAAAATGTTTCTCTGGTCCCAAGAAGAGGCGGTTGTGGGTTCGAGCTTAGAAGGTCTTAAAGATAAAGGAAAATGAAAAGCTGCGATTTTCTAGGTCGATATGGCTAGGAACTATACACTCTTAAAAATAAAGGTGCTTCAAAAGGTTCTTCAAGCGATGCCATAGAAGAACCATTTTTTGTTCCGCAAAGAACCATTTAGTCAAAGGTTCTTTAAAGAACCATCTCTTTCTTACCTTTTTATAATCTGAAGAACCTTCTTTCGACACAAAAACCTTTTGTGAAACAGAAAGGTTCTTCAGATGTTAAAGGTTCTTTATGGAACCATTTAGACAAAAAGGTTCTTCTATGGCATCGTGAAGCACCTTTATTTTTTAAGAGTGTACTCTCATTCCAGCTTAATAATCAAGGAACTTTGCTGCCGTACCATGGGTGCAGCAGGCGCAATGATATTACGCAGCGCCTGAAAATAGGCTTATTGGAAGTTACCTAGCTGGAACTATTTTCAGGCGCTGCGTAATATCATTGCGCATTGCGAATGAGAGTATAGTTCCTAGCCATATCAGCCTAGAAAATCGCAACTTTTCATTTTCCGTCGGTCTTAGCACACAATGTAAGTTTTAAATAGGAAAAATATAGACACTCTTTGGTCATTTTTGAGCGAGATGCTAACGGTCTAATCAGATTCAATGATCTATGCTAAGCTAAGCTAAAATTGCTACCGCCAGACCCTGAGATCGGCTGAATGGATTCGAAAACAGTAAAACTCAACTGTTTAACTCTAGGGGAGTTGGAAAATGAGCCTATTTTATTTTCAAAAATAGTGGAGTGTTCCTTTAAGGTCATACAGCCACACAACCTTACAGATTCAGTCCTGAAGCAAAGTTAAACAGATTAATCCTGTGAGGCGCGTGAGCTGTTCTAATCAACGTCACAGAAAGACTCGTGCGTGTTAACTTATACTGACTACATACTTGTGCATACTTTTTTTGGCTTTTTTACCCAGGAAGAACAAATACACCAAGGAGCCATGTTTACTTGCAAAAAGTGCCCATGCAAAAAGAAAATAAAAGAAAGAAAACATGCACTTGCCCAAGATTTCATCATTAACGTGGAGTGCAGCAGCACATGCTTTCATGTTTTGACTGAAATTGCTCACTTGGTTTAGAGCACTTGAAACCCCAACAGTCGGTTACCGAGACGACAAAGATTACCTCCAGGCAACCACTGACAGTTGATAGGTGTCGTATTAAGAAACAACAGGATTGTTCACACGCTCACTAACCATTACTCATACGAGGTGTGAGCGGTTGCTGGCAACTAAGCTTTTGCACAATTTCCATGATCTCAAGCTAATCTCTTGCATGCACGCCAACTCAAGGAAGAGGGTTTTGGAAAGAACATGATGTCTATCTTGAGAGAGAAAGCATAACGTCTTGAGTTCTTCTGACAGTAGTAGCGCACACGCTGACACAGATCACTGCTTATGAGTTTTGTAGAACAGTCTGTCTGTGTATCCCATGAAGCAAGTCTGTTGCTATTGGACGGAGCTGGTCATGTGACAGTCCATTTATTTTATTAGCCTACTTGTGACAGTCAGTGCATTGGTCTTAGTCATAAGGACCCTCGAATGCCTGCACCATCTGGACTTGCTTGTGTTTTACTAGACTGCTGTGATGTTGTGTGTTAACTAAAATAACTATATGTATAATCATTTTAAAATATCTTCTGAGTAAAAATGTGTTCCTCCTGTCAGTTGGTTTACTTTGCCTGAATCTGTTTTATAGTGTGTTGTTGTTGTTGTGCGCTGGTTTGTAATGCTTATGTGGGGGAGGTTTGACTGGCTCATACTGAACAAAAGCAGATGAGGAACTACTGCCATGCTGCTGAGGCTGGAGCTATCTAGTTCAGACCGGTAGCTTGGTGCTGCTTTCAACACTGAAGGGCTCTTTGGGGGTGGGAGTTTTTTTTTTTATTATTGTCGTCTGTGTGATTAATTTAGGGGAGACAACCTTCAGAGGTTTCACAGTTACTATTGTAAGAGGTAATTATACTACGTACTGCTCTGAGATGGAGGAAGTCATTGTCAAAACTCTCTGACAGCTTTTTAATCTGCCTGTTGTAAAGGTCATAGAATTGTGTTAGACAGATGATTTATTTAGAAGGGTTGATTTATCCTGTAAATTAAACTGTTTGTTGTTCGATTTAAACTGAATAAAAGAATCACTTTTTTATTAATGTAATAATTTGGAAGATGTTTTTATCCAAACTTACTTTATAGAAGAAGCTTTTATCCAAAGATACATTATATATAATATTTATATTTATCATAGATAGACAAAGAGAAATGATCAAATGCTAAAATGTTTAATTTAGCAATTATATTTAATGTATTCATTCAGAATATGCTTTTTTATTTATCATAAAAATGTTTCAAATTTATTATAATGCATTTATTTAATATTAATATTAAATATTACACACACATATATATGATAGATAGATATAAAATCTAGTCAAATATATTATAATTATATATATAAATATATATACGTGTGTGTGTGTGTGATAAATTCAAATGTAGGCCATTCTTGTTTTTTTTTCATTATATATGTATATACACACACACACACATGTGTATATATAGACTATTATTAATGATTATAATAATTGAATTCACAGTAAGTTCACAGTAAATCAGGTCATGCTTGTTTTTTTATTCTAGGTGATTAATGGTTGTCAAGGACTTAAAATAAAATGTACATCCTACTGACTCATTATGTTATGTGGTGGGAAAACTATGAGTTAAAGTAAGTACAGTATATCTTACACTGCTCACTGCTTGAGCTCCTCCCCAAATACCTGTTCTTTCAGCTCAGTGGTGGCGTGATGTTTTAGACACGCCCCCTCATTGTTGCTGCTTTCTCATTGGATAAAGAAGACAATGCGTGTTGCAGCCGTGCAGGTGATGGTGCTTGAGGTATTTGGAGTCTAATGTACATTTTAATGGATAAACCCTCACAAAAATGTTTTTTTTTTTAAGAACAAACACTTTGTGAGGTCGCATAAAAGTTCCTTCAGAAGCTGTTGTTATCAGAGGGACGCGTGACTACGCGGGGCCGCTGCAGTGATAATCATGTGGAGATGTTTTTCTTGTGGCAGAGGGTTAAAGACCACATGAGCTAATGTGGCTTCTCGCTTGTTTTCTCTCGCTGAGAAAGAAGGAAAGGCAGATGTTGTGTGTACACAATTCCAAATCATGACGCCACAGGAGATCCATGGGCTCCGGCCAAGAAAAACAGACCAGTTGTTCTGGGGCCGTCTGACCAATCTTCTGTGATAACTCAGGATGGTGAAACCTGCATTCAGGTGCAACTGACTGCATTCACGCACAATGAGTGTGTTTACATGCAAAGCAAAAACACTGATGCATCAGTCACGGTCCTGGCTCATTTGGTGCCCTAGGTGACGTGACTCAAAAAAAATTGCAAATTAGTCTTATAATAGTTTTAAATTTGAGGTGGCCAGTATGGAAATGTGTGGCCAATAATTATTTTAAAAAATCTTTCAGAAAAAAAATTCAGAATTTTGAGAAGAGTAGTAAGAGAATTGTGAAATAAAAAGTTGCAGAAAAGGGTTTACATAGTCCGGGGTTTCAATTGTTATGCTGGGATGAGAAAAGAAGGGGTTAGATAAATGCTAGGCATCGCTTGTTTTCTCTCGCTGAGAAAGAAGGAAAGGCAGATGTTGTGTGTACACAATTCCAAATCATGACGCCACAGGAGATCCATGGGCTCCGGCCAAGAAAAACAGACCAGTTGTTCTGGGGCCGTCTGACCAATCTTCTGTGATAACTCAGGATGGTGAAACCTGCATTCAGGTGCAACTGACTGCATTCACGCACAATGAGTGTGTTTACATGCAAAGCAAAAACACTGATGCATCAGTCACGGTCCTGGCTCATTTGGTGCCCTAGGTGACGTGACGCAAAAAAAATTGCAAATTAGTCTTATAATAGTTTTAAATTTGAGGTGGCCAGTATGGAAATGTGTGGCCAATAATTATTTTTAAAAATCTTTCAGAAAAAAAATTCAGAATTTTGAGAAGAGTAGTAAGAAAAAAAGTCAGAATTGTGAAATAAAAAGTTGCAGAAAAGGGTTTACATAGTCCGGGGTTTCAATTGTTATGCTGGGATGAGAAAAGAAGGGGTTAGATAAATGCTAGGCAGTAAACAGCTCGGTAACTGGCACAAAAAGGTCATCCCATAACAGGATGGAACAACCTGACCTCAAAAAGGTGAACATCAGGAGTTTTATATCTGGTCTTAATATTGTTAGAACAAAAACACTATTCATACATCATTCATAGAACGTTTTTCTTCTAAAACATTTCAGTTAGATGTTTCTCTTGTTTCAGAATGTTCCCTTAACGTTTGTATTACCAAGAAAAAAAAAGTAAAAACTGGACATTTTCAAAGAATATTCAGAAATAATATGAGACATCAATTACGAGACATCCCATTTTGATGACCACATCAAATTAAATGTACAAAAGTGATTTCACATATATATATATATATATATATATATATATAAAACTTTAGAGCTGTGTTAAAAAATTTCGTTTAGATGCTTGAAAACACTTTTTCATCTTTGACTCTTTAATTACTTAATTGGAATATTAGGAAAACATTCTCAGAACATGTTTCTTAGCTGGGTTGCTTAAAGGTTTAAAAATAGTTTAAAAATTATACCCTCAATGCACATTCTGTTTAAAAAAGCATATTCAAGCAAATATCTCCTGACATAAGTGAAGGTATTGCTATGTTGAATCTCTGACGTATTCTCACTGAAGACAAATGAGAAGATGTTATCCTGTGAGAGTATGGTACACAAATTCTGTGTGATGTGAGAAAGGAGCTGATGCTCGGCGATAGGATATCTGGTTCGAGCCGGTTTGTTTTTCGCCCTGAAATGAACCTGCTCTGCTTTGTGTCATTCACACAGGTCTGAAGCCGAACCCCCTCCTCCCCCCATCCTGCGTGGCTCTGTGCACGTAACACCTGCCCGCCGCTTCACAGCGGTACAAGATGTTCTCTCGCTTACTCCGGCCCCACATCAAATTAAATGTACAAAAGTGATTTCACATACACAAAAAGCATATTAAATGCAAGTAAAGTGTCTACTTTAATGTTTCAAATAACATTTGTGAAAATTAAATGTCAAAATATGGGTGAAATAATGGTCCATCATTAATCAGTGTAACAGATATTTTTATGTAAAAACATATTCTGACCTGTACTTAGCCTATTAAAATATATAACAGAATAAGTGATCATGTATGATAAAAATGTATGATAATCATTACTTTTAGCTCAGAAAAAGTAAAATAAAATAAAAAATAAACAGGACACATTCTAATGTGTATATATATATATATATATAAAAGAGGAACAACCGCTTTCACTTTCTGTTGCTGCTGGTATGTTTTTAAGTCTGGGCATGCTGAGATCAGCAGTGCGGGTTGCAGGTTCAGGGCATCTGGTTCATGTTAAGGTATTCAAAAGAAATTACTTCTTCCACTTTTTTCTGTGGGAACAAGAAGTTATGTAAAGGATGTACCGTCAGCCCATGATTATACAGATTATCAGCCTGAAAATATTGGGATATTGCATGAAAAATGTCATAAATCTTCCAAAAATATATAAAAATGGTTGGCTTTTCCAAAATGTGCATAAAACACCTGCTTGTGGTGGATAGGTGGATTTTGATTTCTGTTTGATCTATCAGAATATCAGAATGTAGTTCACCCAAACATTTAATGTTTTATTCATCCTCCCGTTATTCCAAATCTGTATGCATTTCTTTCTTCTACTGAACATAAAAGAAGATATTTTGGAGAATGTTGATAACCAACAATATTGGTTTTCCATTGAATTCCATTGTATTTTTTGCCTATACTATAGAGTTCAATGGGAACCAAAACTGTTTAGCTAACAACATTCTTCAAAATATCTTCTTTTGTGTTCAGCAGAAGTAAAAGTGTATACAGGTTTGAAACAACATTAGGTGGAGTAAATGATGACATTTTTTGGGTCCCACTGACTTCCAGTATATTTTTTGTCCATACAGTGGAAGTCAATTGGAAACCAAAACTGTTTAGATACCAACATTCTTTTCTTTTGTAGAAGAAAAAAAAAAGATAAATGTTTGGAATTTTCATTTTTGGGCGGACTATCCTTTTTAAAGTAATTTATCACGTTCTATCAACTTCCATTTATGTTTTGTGCTGATTTCTCTTGAAGTAAGGATTTCTCTTGAACATATTTTTTTTGACATATTACTGAAACTGGTATTCTGAGCAATCACAATGACCTCTGTTACATCACTAAAAAAATTGATTTGCTGACGTGTCTGAGTAAAGTGTGGGCATGTGGTTGCGTTTGCAAGATGGCTTAAATCCCTTACGGCAGCTTTAACACCTGCTGCACTTCAATCATGCAGAGCCGTTTTCGAGAAAACATAAACATATCCAGAAGATTGTTGCATCAGAGCGCAGTTAAAGGACAACAACAGGGTTGAGAATTACATCTGTGCTACTGTCTGACGCACACAGAGGTACAAAGAAGATTATCACCCGCTCTGACATCCAATCCACAACCACCAGCTGCCCTCACGGCCTCATGATTCAATGCATAACACTCTTGATTGCACCAAATCAAGCCTTCGAGAAATCTGCTGGTAGCAGCCCTCAATCATCAATAAAATAATGGTGTGATGTGTCTTTAATTGGAACTTTCCCTACACGATGTTGTGATGATTGTTGAGCTCAGACAAAACCACATTAAATGCAACGTGGTGCATTAGTACATGGAGTCTTTAAAGAAAAAGATCACCCAAAAATTGAAATTTGCTGAAGATTGTCAGTCTAAGGCCTTCCAAGATGTAGATGGATTGGTTTCTTCATCAGAACAGGTTTGGAGAAATTAAGCATTACATCACTTGCTCACCAATGGATCCTCTGCAGTGAATGGGTGCCGTCAGAATGAGAGTCCAAACAGCTGATAAAAACATCACAATAATCCACAAATAATCCACACGACTCCTGTTCATCATTTAATGTCTTGTGAAGTGAAAAGCTGTGTGTTTGTTAGAAACAAATCCATCATTAAGGCATTTTAACTTTGAACTGTTGCTTCTGGACAAAGAGTCCATAATCCATAATAATACTTCCTCCAGTGAAAAAGTCCACCCCTGGTCTCCTCTCACATCAAAATCCACGGACATATATGCTTAGAACAGTTTTGGACGTTTTTTGTTTGTAAATGTTATATTTTTGTGCATATTTTTCTCCTGATTCAGACGAGACGACTTTTTCACTGGAGAAAGCAATAATTATAGATAGAGTACTTGTATTTTGGCCAGAAGTGACGGTTTAAAATACCTTAATGATGGATTTGTTTCTTACAAACATAGCTTTTCACTTCACAATCTGTCAATTGATGGACTGGAGTCATGTGGATTACTTGTAGATTATTGTGATGTTTTTATCAAATGTTTGAACTCTCATTTTGACGGCACCCATTCACTGCAGAGGATCCATTGGTGAGCAGGTGATGTAATGCTACATACCCAATTATGTTACGGTCCCTGTATAAGGGTCTAGGAGTCGAAAGGGACACATAACATAATAGATGGACAACGGCTGGCGTATTCCAAATAAATTCTTTATTTTGCCTCACGGATGGCTGGTCCTGTCTGAATAACACTGAATGTGAAACTGTAACTACTAGGGGTGTAACGGTACACAAATATGACGGTTCGGTACGTACCTCGGTTTTAACGTCACGGTTCGGTATGGTTTCGGTACAGCAGGGGGGGAAACTAAACTTTTTTTTTTTATGGTTTACTGAACAAGTTGCTCTTTCTTTAAATACATTCAGTTATAGTTTAAATGAGTGCTTGTGTTGGGATTATACCAGCACGTTTCTGAACCGTCCCAGAAGCGGCTCTCCAAGGCGTTTATACAGCGATCTGTCATGCCACATCAAAGACTGTCAAAACGCCATTGAATTTTTGAATTGCCGGAGAGAGAAAAAAAAAACTGTATTCGTTCGGTTTACATGCGTACCGAACCGAAAGACCCGTACCGAAACGGTTCGGTACGAATACGTGTACCGTTACACCCCTAGTAACTACACTTTAGTATTGATTTCTCAGAGCGGATTGATTTCTTCCAATTCTGTCTTGAGAGAAGCACATAAATAAACATTTACACTAATGAAACTGCATTTTCTTTAGTCTTTCATTTGTTTAAGCTTTCCATGTAGGTAGCAGTGCCAGCGCAGCATTTTCACAGGCACTTCCTTCCCTCTTTCGCCGTGTGAGTGAAGATCATTGTCTCGGTGAAGTGCGTCACTGGCGCGTTTGCATGCAACACCACTGTGTGAATGAGGCTGCTTGTGCTGCGATTTTAAAGGGGTGGTTCACTGTTTTTTTTTTGCAGTCTAACATGTGTTAATGCTTCGTTTAAAAAAAAAACGCACCCCCTTTGCTGACTTTTCCAGAGGGTGGGGTTTATCTGGGTTTGTGATGTCACAAACCCAGGAAGTTGTTTGTTGTAGTCCCTACCAGCCGTTTTTGTAGGCATTAAACTGCCAGAATTTTAAAAGACGATATCTCCGTTTGCATTGAACTTTCAGCTTCATGACTTTGCAGATATTGTTTATGCTCAAACAGCAACATTACACACTAACTAACATTAAAAAAGTGAAATCGCAATGAACCACCCCTTTAAAATTATGTCTCATGCTCAGTGAATACTGTAAGGAGCTGTAGGCCTGAATCATATCTGAGACAGAAAGTTTGTTCTTGTGACATATGCTGACTCGTGTCATTTCCTGTTTTAAGATATCGGGGAGCATGAAGATGTTTTTTATTTAATATCTGTGTTCGCAGACAGGGATTACTTGCTGGAAAATCCAGCTAAAACCAGGAGCTTCAAAAATACCAGTCGGTGTAACTGGTTTTGACTTCTTGGTTTATGGCCTTGCTCCCCAAGGCTGCATTTATTTGAAATGTAGAAACTAAAGTATAGTGAAATATTGTTACAATTTACAACAACTGTTTTCTAATTGAATATATTTTAGAAAATTAATTCCTGTGGTGGCAAAGCTGAATTTTCAGCATCATTAGTGTCACATGATCCTTCAGAAATCATTCTAATGTGCTGATTTGAGCTCAAGAAACATTTCTTATTATTATCAATATTGAAAATAGTTGGGCTGCTTAAGCAACTGTATGTACCTTGAAATATCAGTTTTAAAATAATTCTGATGAGTACACTTACTTATAATAAGGCGAATGGCTTCTGTTTTCTTCCCAAACATCTATCAGTTCGCTGGGCGCGAAAAGGGCGGACTGCTTTACGGCAGCAACAAGTGCACGTGTACATCCATTAATTATGACAGAGGAATAATTCCACTGAATTCCACTCATCTGTAGGGGGCTCCAAAGTCGCAAAAAATACACAAAACTACATACAGTTGCTTTCATATTTATTTTAGAGTCATTTAATAAATATAAAGTTCAAAAGAACAGCATTTATTTTAAATAAAAATCTTTTGTAACACAAGAAATCTATTTACTGTCACCTTTTCCTCACTTTTAATGTGTCTGAATAAAATATTAATCTCCTTAAAAAAATCCAACTGAGCCCAAACTTTTGAACACAAGTGATTTACAACCCACTGAAACAAAGAAACTACACATTTCTATTTTTGACCTGTTTGTGAGCTAGGCCTAATTCAAAAGACTTGTTCAAAAGAGTCACGTAGTTTCCAAGAACTGAAGAAAGAGCTTTAATCTGTTGTAATCTTTCATAATTAATTGTAATCATATCCTCAATTCTTAGATCTGTTCTTAAAAATGTGATGCAGTCACTGGTTTATAATAGGCCTAGATACGTGAACACGATGCCTATAGTCATTCGCTTTACTTTGGTGTATTCTAATAGCTTTTGAATGTTAACAGTTTAAAATATTCATTTGAAGATTAATTTGACTTGACATGCCAGCTATTAACCATAACAAATATAGACTCAGTGACTATCCTGTCTGGCAGATCCTGCAGTGACGTGTTTGTCATGTTTTCAGACGGGTCATACTGAGGTGGAACATGTCACAGGCTGGTGCTACAGTGAATCCACCCAAGGCTTTTCAGCATTCAAGCTTCCCTCACACCTTTGTGGGCTCTTTTCTCATGGACCTGTGGTTGTCGAAGGTTTCCTTTCCCTTCCACCGTGCGCAATTCACTTCCCCTTCACCTTGTGTGCAAAAGAGCCATCTACACATATCTACATTATGCATATGTTTTGCTGTTTATCTGTTGGAGTGTGATTGACACAAGCTCATCGCTCAGAGGCATGTTAAAGGGTTAGTTCACCCAAAAATGAAAATTAGGCTGCGTTTTACTCACCCCCGAGGCATCCTAGGTGTATATGACTTTCTTCTTTCAGACGAATCCAGTCGGAGTTATATTAAAAATTGTCTTTGATCTTTCAAGCTGTTTAATTCCACTCAGCGGGTGTTGCATTGCTTCAGTCCAAAAGAGCTTAAATAAAAATCGCCCATCCATAAACAAAAAGTGTCTCACACGGCTCCCGGGGGTG
>NW_015631204.1:454491-468491 GCF_001515625.1 Sinocyclocheilus rhinocerous | reverse complement strand
TGTGCGTCACTTCTGAGCGGCGCATGCGCAAAGCTGACCTCATACGTCATTCCCCCGTAACTGCTTCTGTTTACAACAGTGAGCGCAAGCTAGATGCGTATAAAGGATTCGTCTGAAAGAAGAAAGTCATGTACACCTAGGATGCCTCGAGGGTGAGTAAAACGCAGCCTAATTTTCATTTTTGGGTGAACTAACCCTTTAAAAGGCATTTGAGAGCTGGTTTGGAAGCGTTTATCTGTTCTGCGGCCAAACCACAAGCTGTCATCAACTCTCTGCAGTGACTGATGGCCGTTTGCAAAGTCTGAAATGGATCTGAAGCCTGCAGCATTTTGACATATGTCTGCTGTCTGGATTACAGTATGACTGCTGTATGTTTAGTCTAATGGTAACGCTGAGCTGAACGGTGGACATCTGATATCTCACTCATCCACCAGTACAGCCTCTGCGAGTACAGATGCAACAGAAATGTCGCTGCCGCATTGCAATCATATCCAACTGTCAGTGGGACACTAATGATACATGGTTTCATCTGTCGTTTTTTTATAACTTCTGGACCCCTCAGGTTGAGGTAATGTTTGGCAGGAAATGCGTGTGATATATTGACACGGTGCTGGGTTACGTGATATTTTACATCATAAATCATAATCGTATCGTGTGTATGTTGGTGCACCTTTAATTGCTGAGCACAATACACAATTTAATCTGCATTACATAACCTACTGTAGCAATCACGTGTTTACTTCAGAGGATATGTTCAATTTAATGAGTGTTATTAAAACATATCAATCATATTTGGTTAACCACACAGGTAGAACTGGGTAGTAACTGATTACATGTCATGTGGATTATGTAATCAGATTCCAAAAATTAAGTACTTGTAATTAGATTAAATTACTTCTTTAAATACTCGTTATCAGACTACAGTTACTATTTTTATTTATTACATGATTGTATATTATTCACACAATAGCAATAAATTAATTCTCCCTAATTTCTCTTTTTCATCTATTAAATGTTTTAAATGTTTCTTTCTAAAATAGCCTACCGGTAACATTCAGAAATTCTTCCAGTTTTGTGGACATTCACATAAAAAAATGCAAAATTTTAAAATACACAAATTCATGTTATTTTTATATTTTTTATTTTTCATGTTATATTTCTAATTTACATGTAATGCATGTTTTTTGTCATCTCAACATCCTTCACCTAATATATTTTCTTGAAGTACCCTGAGATTTTAAAATAAATATTTTAAGAATTAAGTATTATATATTTGCATGTTGGTTCTCTGTTGGTTAATGGTCACATGCAGGTAAAGAAATTAAATATATATATATTTTTTGTGTGTGTGTGTGTGTGTTTTATTTTGATTGGTGTTATTCTAAAATTACTTATTTAAATTTTTCAATTTTTATGATTTAATTCATTATTAGCTTTTCATTTAAACTCATAAAGCCTCTGCAGTTTATTTACAAACCCCAGTTTGGGAAACCTTGAAGTAACGTAATGTTTAATGCACTTCATGTTATTAATTACAACAAATGGAATGTATTTTCTTACTCTTTGTATTTTTATATCAATATGTATGAAATTATCCTATTTAAATCAATGTGATAAACAACTTGGGTAAAAAAAAAAGGGGAAAAAAGTAATCAAAAAGGTAGGCTGATTACATTACCTAAAATATGTAATGTGATGGATTACGTTACTAACTGCAATTTTTATGTAATTTGGAATCAGTAACGGACTACAATTTCTGAGTAATCTACCCAGCTCTGCACACAAGTTAGCATTAACAAACCAGTAAAGTTAGTCGAAGATATTTTGTGTAGCCTATTTACAGAGATAGATAGATAGATAGGTAGGTAGGTAGATAGATAGATAGATAGATCATCAAAGCAGACACAAGCCATTTTGGTTGGCTGAATGGACGGATCAGGTTAACATAAGCTCCTGTAAAAGTCAATGGCAGCCGGATTGAACTGGCCGGAGCTGTAAGGCGAGAGAGCTGCGGACACGGATAGGACGGCCCGCACTCCCTGTGAACTCCACTTCACAGCCCGGGGCTGAATGTGCCCTGATAAAATATTTCAACACTCCCAAGTATGTATGTTGAGAAGTAAGCGCACACGCAGAGCTATTAGGTAGCCGCTCAGGCCGCCTCCGTCGTAGGCCAGTCCAAACCAGTTCTTGTTTATAACTGGCACAGTGGCCGCCCTTGTATCAACAACTGCAAGCGAGCGAATGAGACTTGCACACAGTGTCACTGCATTAAATACAAGCATGACTCATTTGCATGGTGCGCTTGAGGTCAAAGTTGCCAAAAAAAAACAGAATTATTGTTGCCCTTGCTTATTTTGCTGCTTAATGCTTAATAATTTTGAAAGCTCAGATGTGAGAGTAAAGCTTTGATGCAGCTTGATAACAAAATACTTTTTTTTAGATAAATTCAACGAAAAATCAAAAGACTAAATTAAAACATCACAAAAGAGAGAAAAAAAAATGCTACAAATAATAAAACTAGTGAATCAGATTTTAACATGATTCAAAATGTTGATCCTGAAGCAAAAGCAATGCTATGATTTATTATTTTCATAATATAATTACACGAGTTCGCCTGCCCAAACAGTCCTGATGGTTAATGGTAAATGAACTTGGCTTGCTGTCCTTAATGGAGGCTCGAACCCAAGGCTCGGCTTGAGCGCCGAGTTCAACCCCCCATTGCGGTACTACCTAGACGGAGACAGACAGAAATAGAGGAGGAGATGGGGAGGTGGAGGGATGCCAGAAGAATTGACGCTGTGACGGCGCAATGAGAGCTGCTTATATAGGCTTGTAATGATGATTGACAAGACTGAATGATTAGGCTCCTCCCGAACCTATGTTTGGAACTTAATATAATATAATATAATATAATATAATATAATACAACATTTTAATGTTATTATATTTATAATTGATATAATTCGCAAAAGTAATGCTATATTTTATTAGTGATATTTATATTCAATATTTTATAATAAAATTATTTAATGTACTAATATTATTTAATGTACTAATAGATTTATAACTGATATGATTTGTTTAATATAATATATAAATCATATCAGAATCCTTTCAGAGACTTTGCAGGTGGCAGCCAGTCAGAAGCCGATCTGGCACTCCTGCACCAATGGCATTGCAGAATGTCTGTAAAAGGGGGCGGGGCCTGCATTGCTGACCACTGGTTACACTGACTCAGCTGAAATGTCGCGTGTCAGGACTGACCCCTCTGGCAGCAGAGTCACCGACGGACCATCTCTGACTCGCGGAGCACGTCCCTTCTTAGAAACATGTCCCGCCGCTTCTGGACTAATGTTACAGTTATGAAAGTGTCCTCCATTCCCATATTTAGATCCATGACATTATGTAAAAGGGGAGAGAAGCATCTTCACGCACTTCTGTGTTTTCACCTGTTGCGAAAGAAAAACTGTGGTATCATGGGTGAATTATATTTGTTTTAGGGCTTCTTTTTAGATATTTTAAAGGGGCCATCGGATGCAAAACTCACTTTTACATGTTATTTGAACATAAATGTGTGTTGGCAGTGTGTGTACACAACCAGCCTATAATGATAAAAACCCACCCAGTGGTATTTTTTAATCTCTAAAAATAATATCCCCTTTTTCAAATCAAGCCATTCTCAGCTTCTTGTCTGTGCGACATCACACAGGCCAAGGCCACTCCCACGATAGTTGATTGACACGGCCGTCTTACCTTAGACCCGCCCTGAGTGAGCTGTAACAGTCCGACTGCCATTGTTTCGACGCCGGAGCAGGGACGTAGACAAGAATGGCTCCTAAGTGATTGAGGTGTTTTGTTGTTGGATGTAATAATGAACATAGCAGTTGTCATTTACTCCCGACATCTGAGCCGCTGAAGACGCAGAGGATTAACGTTACTTTCGTTTTTGAAGGGAATGCGCCCTCCGATCTACCTAAATGCGTCTATGTTCGCGCAAATCATTCGTGATCCAGCTTCACCTACAGATGAAGTGAGTATAAGGGTTTCTTATGAATCTTTGCAAATCGCCTTTCCTAATAATGTGCTAGTTAGCAAGTTTCGCGGCTAAATGCAGCTAAATGCGGCTAAAGTAAACAGGATGGCTCGTCACCCCACAGAAGAGAGGGGCGGAGTCAGCAGAGCTCATTAGCATTGAAAGGGAAATGCAACAAAACGGCTTGCTTTGAAAAAAAACTAATTTTAACAAGGTAAAAAGGGTGTTGTTTTACACTACCATTGAGAAATTTTAAACAAAGTATGTTATAGACTTTTCATTAAGACCCTAAAGAATCATATCACCTTGTGGAAAATGGGCATCCAATGACCCCTTTAAGCTCAAATTCCTTGCTTTGTGTTTCAGCTCCTTCACAGAATATTCAAAACAGACATTCTTTCGTCTGCTCGTCTAGACTTTGGCATATGTTCTGTTTCATATGTGTTGAAGCGTGTACGGCAGATTAAACCCTGCACACAGAGCGCAGATGACGCAGGCTGATAGTTTTCCTCAGGTTAATCCTGCAGTGCTGTAACACCTGCCACATGCACAGCCTGCCACAGGTCTTGTCAAGTTCATCACCTAAAGTACCTATCGAACATGTCTGGAGACACTTGAATTATTGAGACTTGTCATGAAGAGCCTAGGGCGAAGATTTTACATAATCATCGCGTTCTGTTAAGACACACTTCTCACCCAGTTCTACTTGATCCTCTACTTGTGTGTTGGAAAGAAGAAGGGTGGTGTTTTTGGGCCAATTATAGTGGAGACCGGGGCTAGTTGTCACATGGGTTACACTACCGGTAAAAAGTTTGAAATAATTAAGATTTTTTTAATGGTCTTGAAAAGAGTCTCTTAGGGTCACCAAGGCTGCATTTATTTGATCAAAATATCAGTAAAAACAGGAATATTGTGAAATATTATTACAATGTTAAATAACTGGTTTCTATTTGAATATATTTTTAAAATGTAATTTATTCCTGTGATGCAAAGCTGAATTTTCAGCATCATTACTTCAGTCTTCAGTGTCACATGATCCTTCAGAAATCATGCTAATATACTGATTTGCTGCTCAAAAAAAATATTTATTTTCTTGTTTGGATGTTCGTTTCAAACACATAGTCCCCATTCTGTAGCCTACATACAGTGTGACAACATTTCCTGATTTTAGGGCATGTTGTCACCAAAAGTGAAAGAAATTAGTCTTTTTGTAGCCATTACTGATGTTTTTGCCTGACTTTTCAAAAACAAACCTCCCCTAAGAAATAATAACTTAAAGGAGCACTCCACTATTTTCGAAAATGGCCTCATTTTCCAACTCCCCTAGAGTTAAACAGTTGAGTTTTACCGTTTTCGAATCCATTCAGCCGATCTCCGGGTCTGGCGGTAGCACTTTTAGCTTTTAGCTAACGGTCTAATCAGATTCAATGATCTATGCTAAGCTTAGCATAGATCATTGAATCTGATTAGACCGTTAGCATCTCGCTCAAAAATGACCAAAGAGTTTCTAGAGTTTCAAGAGTTTTCTTAGTACACGATGTAACTACAGAAGAGTCAAGTTTTAAATAGGAAAAATATAGAAACTCTTTGGTCATTTTTGAGCGAGATGCTAACGGTCTAATCAGATTCAATGATCTATGCTAAGCTGCAGCTAAAAGTGCTACCGCCAGACCCGGAGATCGGCTGAATGGATTCGAAAACGGTAAAACTCAACTGTTTAACTCTAGGGGAGTTGGAAAATTAGCTTATTTTCAAAAATAGGAGTGTTCCTTTAAGTCAAGTAGCCCTGGTCATTCACATATGTAAATGTGTACTAAAATTAATTAGTTAAAAACTCTATACAATCCTAATGATTATTCTGTTGATGTTTATCTGAATTTAATTGACATTTCCAACTGTTAACTTGAGCATTTTACACTCCATTTAAAGCAATGAGCTTTAATGAGCTGAAGAGATCCAGTTTTATCCCTGACCAGCGGAGGAAAAGTAGGTTAGTGGTCCACTTACAGCTCTTCGGAGCAAACATCTGCTCCGTTTGAGCCTGGGAAGAGGAGTGGAAAATATGAGGCGTTCCTAGCGCACATGAGGTCTGTGTGCGCACAGACAACGAACTCCTTGTGTTCGATCAGCATCTGGTCCTTAGATGGCCTGTTTGCTGGAATGCCAAGAGAACGGAAAGGAAAAGACGTTTCCTCTGAAGGGAAGCTGAAGCTTGTGAAGCCAAACGACTCAATGAAGTAGAATCATATAAAAATGTTCGCAAATTTGTATTTTTATACTTTGGAGGTTGTTTTGCGTAAACTTTAGATGCAAACGTAATGTAAATGCTGGTGGTGAAAAGTTGCACAATGAAGTCTGTCAACACAGGGAAATGGATAAAAGATCTCGCCTCGGGATATGTAACACCCGTCTGTCTATTTGCACTTTGTGTTGTTTTACATTTAATCCCATCATGTTTTACCAACCTGGGTCATCGTTCTAGACATGGCAAAGCACATGATGTAACCACCATCTCTGGATCTTTTTGTACTTTTGACATGCAATAGCCTTGACTATGATATACAACCTCATTTCCACTTTGTCAGTGATTTATTGCCAGGAGTTTTTGTCTGAACATATAGGAACACCTGTGTTTGCCAAATATGTCAAGTTCCCTAGTGTAAATTGG
Source organism: Sinocyclocheilus rhinocerous (assembly GCF_001515625.1). Taxonomy (NCBI): domain Eukaryota; kingdom Metazoa; phylum Chordata; class Actinopteri; order Cypriniformes; family Cyprinidae; genus Sinocyclocheilus; species Sinocyclocheilus rhinocerous. The sequence goes on along the minus strand of NW_015631204.1, from coordinate 461,787 downwards.
TGTTCTTGAAGTATGTTCTAACAAGTAAAGGAAAACTAAACTTTAGTTTTTGTATAAAATGGCATATTTATTTAAACAGACTGGTGCAAAAACAGACAAACATACATGTTTTTTTTTGATGTGACATCATATAGACAACCTACAAAATGGTATAAAAGTTAGAAACAAGCCAAGAATACAAAACTATGTGGAAACACACTGAAAACACAGCGGATATTGCACCGTTCAACTTGGGAGTAGCTTAATACCCATTTCACCCATCAACCCCTGAAATGAAAAACAATGGAAGCCAGTTTAATTAGCTCTGGACCAGCCTGACTGCAGAGTAACGTCGCTTCCTATATGCAGTATGCATTACATGTTCAGTCTTTATGAGGGTTCTTTAATTCCCTGGAAGTGCATGTTTGAGAATGTTCTCGTAGTATCTAAGATAAAACAATAGAAAACAAAACAAACGGCAACAATTTTCACCATGACCCAAAGCACAAACATCAAGGTAAGGATGCATACAGTTCACAAAAAATACATAGTCCCCTTTTTAGGTATAGGTAAATGTCAGCACAGCACACAAATTCAGACATAAACCGAGATAAAAACAAACATGGTTTTTGTGCCAAGGCCACAAAGATTGTTTCATTAGTCCAAACGTGTAGCTAGTGACTCTAGTTTGTCTGTTAACAGCACATTTATGTAAACAAACATAGCTAAAATCAGATGTAAACGTCAGAGCATATGTTTGTCAAACTTGTGCATCATATTAGCCAAGCTTCGGTATAGGGTTGCAAAAACATTCCTGTGATGCAAAGCTGAATTTTCAGCATCATTACTTCAGTCTTCAGTGTCACATGATCCTTCAGAAATCATGCTAATATACTGATTTGCTGCTCAAAAAAAATATTTATTTTCTTGTTTGGATGTTCGTTTCAAACACATAGTCCCCATTCTGTAGCCTACATACAGTGTGACAACATTTCCTGATTTTAGGGCATGTTGTCACCAAAAGTGAAAGAAATTAGTCTTTTTGTAGCCATTACTGATGTTTTTGCCTGACTTTTCAAAAACAAACCTCCCCTAAGAAATAATAACTTAAAGGAGCACTCCACTAGTATACACTTTTAATGCAATCGATGAAAAGTGCTAAAAAAAAAAAAAAGGCCTACACCAACAGGCCACAGTCAGAAGAGTAGGGAAAAAGAAAGAGTCTAGTTAGCTCTTATTTGCACATATAGTACGAGGCTCTAAATGAGTTCTGGAGTGCAGTTCTCTGTGTATCTTGTAACAGCATGAGCGGGAGGACTAATTCAAGAATGTCTTGCTTCTCGATGACAGTCCTCTTCGTTTGCCGTCAATGGTATCTTTTCTTTCTCCACTTGAATCAGTGCCATGTTCAGTTTGATGCTCTCGCAGTTTCTTTCTAGCAGAAAGGCAATGTGGCATGTCAGAATCCCATCCATAATGCTTTCAGCAGGTCTTGTTGTATCCACAGTTTACAACGTTCTTAAAACGTTTCAAGAAAATCAATGTGGTAAAGCCACTTCTTTTAAGTCAAGAAATGACAAACAATTGACAAGTCTGTCATTGTTCTGTTGGAGTGGATGCAGGATGGTTGGAGTTATTTGTTGCTCTTAGAATAATGATCACCAAAAAATCTTCAAGATGATTCGGTCTGATCATTCAAATAAGTGAAGAATCACATCCAAAACAAGGCTGGAGATGTTTGGACACTGTTCTCACACTTAGTGGTGTTGCGTTTAATCCATCTTGGTGTCAAGGGCACAGTTTTCTCCAAACAAATCTTGTATGTACTCTTTTCACCAAGGATGGAGGGGGAGGGGAATCACTCAAGATCTTCAGTGGATTTTAGGGGCCGCTGAGCTGGACTCGACTCGGATTGGTAGTGTTTCCTGGAGGATATCCATCTGCGCACCAAGATGGCTACTCATGCCTCCTCATGAAGGAAGAACAAACCCCAGTTGAGGTTGTAGAGATAAGAGATCCCTGACAGCACTGGTCAGGCGTGGTCACTCCTTCAGCGGGATGGACAGGTATCTGGTCTCCTGTCCATGGAGCCGCACACCTGCTCAGGATGGGGATCAACCTATCAAGGGAGAAGAACAAGGTTTGAGAACACAGGAACTCAAATGCATTAGCAAGATAGAAGCTACAAAAAGTCTTTGAACTCAACGCACCTCAGAATACAGAGGCGGAGGTTGGAAGCGGAACTCATGGATGTAAGCATAAAGTGGTCCTTCAATCTCATCTCTCACAGCCGGGAGCTCCAAGTTGTTCTGTCGCTCCTCATTGGTGATGATTTCAGAGTAGCTTGGTGGAGCTAGAAGAGTTGAGGACAAAGCCAACAATTAGACCACAAAAGACTTCTAAACTGATTGTTTAATGTCAAACAGTCATGAAGTATCTTGAGCAATGGGGCTCAATCCTTCTCCTGGAGATCTAGCTTTGGATTAACTGGAGACTCTGGGAAGTAGACTCTAAAAGAAGGTGGTCCTCAAGGAGCAGGACTGAGTACCCATTATCGAAAGGGTCTAGGTAACAAGTTTAGGATTTGTGCCATACCTTCAGGTCTCTCAGGCAATCCCAACCAGCTCATAGCCATGCTGCACTGACTGCTGACAGAAGAGGTGCGACTGCCGAAGGAGTGGAGGGGAATGGTGCCGATCACCAAGGGCAGGTTCAGGGTTAAGTTGACAGCTCGAGGGATGTCCACATACACCTGTCGAGAAGCAAGAGGTTAGTTCCATGGCAGATATTGGCAAGCAGTTTGCTTTGTCATGAATCAAACAGATTGTAGACTCACCATGAGTGAATATTCCACATGGATGATGCTGCAGTCCAGAATGGAAGGCGAAATGGGTGGGATCTTCAGCATCTTGCCGTCCCAAGTCTCGCTCTTGCCAGGGGGTAGAGGATCTCCACGGAGGTTAGCTACGAGTTGTTTGATCTCCTTGACCTTCCCTTTGGCAAAGAAGGTCTGGGTTTGGTAGATGGCTGCCTTTGGCACGACCACACGGGAAGAGCAGTTTTCAATCTCTGCGAAGATCTGGATGGACTCTCCTGCAAAGAAAACCAACCAAATTCATTCACTCTGAATGATAAAACGTTCATATTAGTTAACTAGTGGCTAACTGTCCACCAACAAGCAGGTTTATCATCTCACCTGGAGTGTAGCCCTTCCTCTCGATTTTGGCACTTAGTGATACAGGCCCTGAGGTGCAGAACCAGCAGCAAAGGGTTTTGTCCTTTGTGCCAGCCTGAGGAGACTATAAATGAAAAAGTGACAATATATGAACCTCTGAAATCATACAACAGCTCAAGCAAAAATTCAGTTTTACGTTATAAGGTACTTAGGCTTCAAATGCTTTTCTCTTACCAGTAACAATGGAGTGTTGATGTCAATGTGCTCAAAGACGGTGAACTCCTTCTTGGTTTTCATGGGCAGGAGCCATGGCCTATGAAGCTCCGCCTTCAACCAGTACCGTACGCTGCCGTGTTTGCCTTCAAAGGATGTCGCCAAAGGCCTGGAAAGAGACATGAAAAAATAATGTAAGTGTTTTGGTCGATACATTATATATGTGTATAATCAGGCAGGAGAGTTACTTACGTCTGGGGCAGTTCGAGGCTGAAGAGAAACTCGTGTCGCCCTGAGTGAAGAACGGTGAAGCCCTCGTCACAGCTTTCATCATCTAAAACAAAGGAGAATAAAACTCGATATACCAATATACTATACCTGTAATATTCCTCAAGAATCCTAAACACAAGACAAAGACACGACCCACATTGTCTAGTGCTTCAATGAATATAGGAATAGAACACAAAATTTTAAAACATTACAAAACAATGTCAGCATAAGAATGTTTTTTTTTACAAAACCTTTTTGAAGTGGGAATAGAAGAGCAAACTGTCCATAATTTGGTGTAGTATGTTTTTATGCTTTTCAAAAGAAAAAGGGGTGAACCTTGTCACATCACTAAAACCTTAAATATATGAACATACAAACAAAACAACTAGTTAAAAAATGCAATGTTCTAAATTCACAACAAAAATGAATATAGGAATATTTAGTCTTTAGTCTTAAATGTGTTTATTTTTTTAGTAAAAGATATTTTGATGTATTTTCATAGCTTTTGTTCATTCTTTTACTTCCACCTCAGCGGTTCTACAGACCAGTGTAAATAACTATGGCCATAAATAAATACACATGTTGAAGCAGTTGTTTTCATTCATCTTTATTTTTTAAATGTATTTGTCTCTTCTTTTTATTGCCACCTCAGCAGTTCCACAGCCTGCTGTAAGTAACTATGAGCCTGTCACTCGAAGGCAGCCAAGAGCTAGAGAGGACCGGACTGAACTGGCGCGAGCAGCCTCTCTCAGCCGGATTTCCTCATGCATATATTACTAGTCGACTCCTGATTGCCTGAGCCGGGGTGTTTTTCTCTTGAATACGCCCCCATAAGGAAGCCACATGTGTACTGCAGCATGGTTTAGGTGCAAAAGAAAATGAAACACACATAAAAAAAAAAAACTCCATACGAAAATAAATACAGTTTGACTTAGTTTATTAGTAGAAAAGACTTCATTACAAAAACAACATAATTACTTTAATGGTTGTTACAGAGTACATTAAATTCAGTTTGACAACATACCTCAAAATATTACATTGCAGAATATAAACACATGTAACTTTTACAGTTGACATAAATCATGCTAACCAGTGGCATAGGAAGCGAATTCATTTGTTTTTCTTGCTGTTACAGTTTCTTTATTAGGCCAAAATATTTTTAACAAATGCAGAATGATGCATAAGGTGAAGAATGAAAATATCACATTTTAATGAACTTTCAATCAGTCCTGCATTGTTGCGAATAAGTTGCATCGCAGTCTTGACACTTGGGCAAGGATATGATATCACCAGGGGGGCACACGAGCACTTCCACCAATCAGCGAAGAGATAGGAGTGACCTCAACCAATCAGCGTGCAGAGGCTCGGTCCGCAAAACCCCCTCTCCACCAGTTTCTGAACAGGTTTAAACCGCTTCTAACAAAGGCTAAAAACTTACTAGAACCGTCTATGAAATAAACTGGAACTTATCATTTAAAAAAACGCATGACACGATATGATAACATAGTGAATATCGATATAAAAAACGTTTATTGCAGATATTAAACGAAAATATTTAAAGTAAAAGATTAACTGGCTGTTTTGGACAGAAGGGCTTGTTGTTTATAAGCTCTGGTGTTCAAACGAACAACTTCATTTAAGCATTCACTTTGCTGGAATACTTTAAAAATAATTCAACATCTGATTCAAGATGTTTGTTTTTACATTTAATTCCAGTATTACTGAAATAAAGTCTTTGGTAGCAAGGAAGATGTTTCAACCAAGCATCATCTGCATAAGGGTTCATAAAGAAATCTTGTATTTCTCGTTTCTTTCTACCTATGCCAGTGGATTAAACTCTTCACAGAGAGGAAACTAAAAATGTAATATTTCCAATCAAACAAAAGACACAATGTAAGGAGCATCTGTCATTGCAGTCCCATCTTTCATAAATAAAAAGTGCTTCATTAAAATGCTCCTTACCTCTATCATGTCCAATAAGGACGTCTCTGTGGTTTAAATACTCCACTTCTTCAGTGAAATTCTGTGTGTAGGCAGTGTTGGATCCAGCATTACGTGATTCAGTCCAGCGAACTTTCGCCAGTCCCTTGGCGTGAATGTTCAGAGATTTCACGCGAATTTCTCCGGTAACTTCAATGATCACCCGACCCGAGACAACGTCCCCACTGGCAAAGACAGGGACATTACTGTCATTGAGACAGTCGTAGCTGACAAAGAAGTTTTTCACCTTTCCGAGCACCATGGTGGAAATCTTACTAAGCTGTAAGATATTTAAAATAAAAAGAGCGAATCATCTGTCAGATGTTTCTATGAAAGAAATCATCCAAGGCTTGTGCCGTGCAGAAAGGCTGCAGGCAGGTTCACTGCTATACTTGTCTGTCATTCATTGAGTTTTGCTGTAACTGCATGTGAAGATGCAGCTGTATCTCTGCGCTCTGGCTCTGACTCTGCTTTAATACCTCCGTTTGGTGGAAAAACAACCGGACTGCGCATGCGCAATCGATAAGACTACTGCTGCTGCTGCTCCCTTCTTCCGCCTTCCTATGCTTCAGTGTCTGTTGTATTGTTTAAAAGTAGCCTGTCTTCACAGACTCGTACATCCAAGTGTTTTACTAATAAACTAGTGACTGCCTAATAGTATGCCTACATTACGATAGGATGCAATACTACATCGTGGTGTGAAAAAAATACAAATGTGAATACAGTATCACAGTGAAACAAAAGAAAGTGGAAGGAAATAGAAACAAACCGACTTGATTCCAGATGTACAATTGTTCATGCGTTGTTGACATCTAACACAGAAGTGAAACTATGCTTAATTAAATTTGAATGTACTCGCATGAATGAAATCACTCATTAGACTTGATAAAAAACGCTTTTTAGACTGATTTAGCAAGCTTTAAGAGCTAAGCTAACATTTTTCATGTGGAATTTTTCCCCTATAGATGGCTGTAATTGTTAATTGATGTTTTCATGACATGTATTGTTTTAGTGTTTTGTTAAATCTCATCATTTCAAGCGTGGGGCTTTCATAGTTATCCCGTGTCTCTTCACTGCCACCTGCCTGATAAAGGGGGTTATTGCATAATGCAACTTCTAAATAGCATACTTTATTCATTTAAAGGTGGGGTAAGCGATTTCTGGTAGCCAATGTTGACATTTGAAATCACCAAACCAAACACGCCCCTACCCCAAAAGGGTCTCGCCCCTATTTTGATAGCTCCGCCCCACACATACGTACGCAACCCAGGCAACGATTAGTTCTGTGAAACAAAGCAAAACCAATACTACACCGTGTCTACACTGGACGCGAGTTGCGCGACAAAATACTATAGAACTCATTATAATCAGTGATGCGGTCTACACAATAGATATATATATATATATATCTATGGTCTACACTGGATGCGGTGCGGCACGACACGACAAATCCCCGACAGAAAACTGCTGCTGCGTTCTATTTATGACATATTGACAAATTTAAAATGATTTTCAACGGTCGCTTTGTCGCGTCCAGTGTACTAGAAAGACTTTAGCTGTTGCGGCGCAGACACAGTGTTACTCACCTATCGAGAAGAAACAAAGCAACCTCGGCGTCCAATCGCAGGCCTTCCGCTCCTTGAGTTCTCTCCAGCACTGGAAAGCTGATCCGATATTTA
>NW_015631204.1:423055-454015 GCF_001515625.1 Sinocyclocheilus rhinocerous | reverse complement strand
CAGACGTTTTCCTCTTTTGTTTTTTTATCCGCCATCTCTATCTTTCTGTTGCTCAGCTCAGCTAATGTCCGTCCTGTGTACTGAACGCTCTCTCCTCCACATCATGAGTAGACACGCCCCTTACTGCTGATTGGCTACAAGTTTGTTTTGCTACTCAGCCCGAATTAGTTTTCTAAAGCGTTTTTGAAAAATTGCTTACCCCACCTTTAAACTGATATTATCTACAGACAGAAACTTTTGCTTCAGACTTTGACAGAACAGGCTAAATCTTATGTACTTTAGTATTTCGTATAATGTACTGTACAAGTACAATGTAAATTGTATTCTTTTGTAAGTATGCTAAATGCATAAATGTAAATATATTGTGGGAAAGAAGAGAAAATGTTGAAGCTAAATTTTTATTTGTGAAAGTTTTTGTTTCATTTTCTTATTATATTTTTTTATTATGTTTGTAAATATGCCTGATACAAAATACTTCAGCTGAAGAAAACAAGAAGAGTAGCTGCCATGACCAATGTTATTTTAGTATAATTTACATAGTATTATAGCATTTATTCATATATATATATATATATTTCAGTTTGGTTTTAATTTTAGGTTAAATTTGAGTAATTTTGCTATATGCATTTGGCATTATTTTTAGGGGTTTTTAATATTTATACTAGCTTTTTAACTTCAGTTTTAGTCATTTTAGTACTTCAACTTACTAAAGGCAAAAATTCCAATTTTCATTTCAAGTTTTTTAAGTTTACATTATATATATATATATATATATTCAGATTTACCAAAAAATATTTTTGTAAGTATTTTATTAGTTTTGCATTACACAATAAACACAAAACAATACATGAAATAATAAAATAATAATAATAATAATAAAAAAAATAATAATAACAAAAGAAAAGCACACTTTTAAGAACAATTAGGGCATATAGGCAGTTTCAGTGGAAAATTAAACAAGCACTCAATAGTGGGCATGCAGCATACTAATTATTACATTGCTGGTCAGAGTCAACATTACACTGGGCCAGATGACCTAGAAATGGTTGCCATATACTGTAAAATTTATCAAGATTACCCATAACTCCATACCAGACTCTTTCCATGTGAAATATTCCAGTAAGATAAGTCAACCACATCTTAAACTGAGGAACAATATCCGATTTCCACACCCTTAGAATGACGATCTTTGCAATAATCATTCCATCAATAATGGTACTTTGTACAGAGACATTGTGGTGCAACAGAATATCCATATAACGTGATTTCTGTAGTAGAATGATTGGAAAGGATGAGTTTGGAGACTTCTGCCTCAGAGAGTGAAGAGAAGGATGTGAATGAGTGTCTGTTTGCTGGTAAGATGTGCTTGACAGATTGTGGTAAAATTGTGCACTGATGGTTTTAATTTTACTAATGAAGAACATGGCTAAGTCGTCAGCTGTTAGAGTTGATGGAGGGGGAGGAGGAGGACAAAGGAGGGGTTTTTTAAGTTTACATTATATATATATATATATATTCAGATTTACCAAAAAATATTTTTGTAAGTATTTTATTAGTTTTGCATTACACAATAAACACAAAACAATACATGAAATAATAAAATAATAATAATAATAATAAAAAAAATAATAATAACAAAAGAAAAGCACACTTTTAAGAACAATTAGGGCATATAGGCAGTTTCAGTGGAAAATTAAACAAGCACTCAATAGTGGGCATGCAGCATACTAATTATTACATTGCTGGTCAGAGTCAACATTACACTGGGCCAGATGACCTAGAAATGGTTGCCATATACTGTAAAATTTATCAAGATTACCCATAACTCCATACCAGACTCTTTCCATGTGAAATATTCCAGTAAGATAAGTCAACCACATCTTAAACTGAGGAACAATATCCGATTTCCACACCCTTAGAATGACGATCTTTGCAATAATCATTCCATCAATAATGGTACTTTGTACAGAGACATTGTGGTGCAACAGAATATCCATATAACGTGATTTCTGTATCAGGCGGAAAAACACAACCATACATGCTATACATACAATGACCAATTATATAATCTAAAATACACTTTTCTTCGAACATGAAACTTGCAATGTAAAAGTCCATATTATTTGTCAAAAACTCAACAGCAGATGGCAGCAAAGCTCTATTCAAACTCATGAACTTGATCCATTATTTAAAATGACCAATTTGCAATTTAAGCACAACTGTTACAGACATGCTAAAAGTAATGATACATTTGAGTTATTCCCAACTATTGCATGGTCCCTGGAGGTGTAATATGGACAATACATATGTCATTTCCAAAGACAGTATTTTAGTTGTCCCATATTTTACAGCACAAACGCTATCAATCAGATGTAAAAGGTAAAACATACATGCTTTTGCAAAGAAATCTGGAGCACAAAACCCCATTCGTTTACGAGAATAAAGATTCTGGAACAATTTCGCCAAGTAATTGATTCTATTCAGATCAATTCTCATTGGATGACCATTAGAGCTCAAGACAAAGACCCTTTCATGCAAAGTCCTGTCATACTAAAACAATGGCCATGACTGAGATGATGGATCCATTTCTACCTTTCCCACTCTTCGTTTTTATGTAATTCACTGGATGATCTTATCAATTCCATCCTCCAGAGCAGGGACAGGTCTGCTCTCTCCGGGTCAGAGGTCACCGTCAGAGTTCAAAGGTCAAATTTAGTATTTAAATTGAAGACCTTACAAATCGCTGATGGATACAGGTAGCTTTTATCATAATATCATTACACTGTTGGCTCTTAAATGATTGAATGATATAAAAATTACAATTACAATTCTATTGAAGTGAAGCATCCACACACACTGACTAATGTAGGTGAATGAAGATTTTACAAATTTACAGCACTTATACTTTTACCAATGTATTTTTAATCTATATCACCAATTTATTTTATAACTTTTCATTTATAACAATTAATTTACTTGTTTTTTAGCGGTAGGTTCAGTGCCTCACCAAAGCATAAAGCTTCTTGGCTTAGGCTGGTATAATATGTGTGTGTGTGTGTGTGTGTGTGTTTGTGTGCATGTGTGTGTGTGTGTGTTTAAGAGCCATGATGTAATGTGAAGACTCAAGTCTTTCCCACACTTGGAGAGGGATCCCTGACAGCCTGGGAAACTAAAAGCTTCCATCTGTTCAACAGGTCAACAGAGGGTCCTGTGACCTTTGACACAGATTTGTCCCCCAGTAAACATGAAGGACCAAGCTGTTGACAGAGTGGTAAACGATACAGACCAGTTCTGTGTAATCTCATCTGAGTCAGACTTATCCGATATTCTGTTGACAGGTCGTACATCTAATTTGTCAACAAAGGGGGGGGGGAAACAAATTATTTGGTAATTACATAACTTTTTTCCACCATTAAAAGTGATTTATGAAACACCTTCTAAATGTAAATTTGCTTTTTAAAATTACTTCACTATCAAGGTTGGAATGTTCATGGCTTCACAATGCCCAACATGAACTTTTCACACTGTGCTTAACTGTGCTTTTCACACTTGAAATAGTTAACCCTGGGTTATTCTAAACCTGTGTTATATTGCTTCAATTCCTAACCATGGGGTTAACGTTCTTATTTGCTAATTTGCGGTGTCAGTGCCATGACTACCCTTACCAAAAAGTAGTATACTTCAAGTTTATTTTAGTAAGTATACTTAAGTAAAGTTCAAGTATATTTTTAAGTATACTTTATTGTAGTAAGTATACAAATATCAGTGTACTAGTAGTATACTTGTAAGTGTACTATTTCAATACTCCTTGGGACTAAATTGGCCCACTTTCTAGTATATAAAAGTATACTTTTAAGTATAACAGTAGTAAACTTTGAGTACACAACTAGTTTACATCAAAATGTTTAGTTTGTACTGCAACTATACTAAAAGTGAACTTATAGGTATACTGATAGTTTACTAATTAAATACTTGTAGCATTTTTAGTACACTTTGAAGTATAGTCTCAGTAAACTACTAGTTTAGTAGTTTTATACTGCAAGTATACTCGTAAGTTTTCTTTAAATTAACTTTACATCATACTTTAAGTATACTACTATGTCCCTATTTAGGTATTAATTTGTATATATTTTGTTACATGAATATCTGAACATATAAACATCAAAAGAACAGGGTATCTGCCTTTAAACAAAAACATTTTATTCTAGCTTCATGCTTGAATTGGATTCAGAATGATAATCAAAACGTAGACAAAGTTAAACAACACCCCAAAGCTTGGCAGTCATTATTACCTCTTAATTGGTCTACATTTTATTCCATAATGTTACATAGTTTTGATGCTGTTTTATGTCTGATGATCGTGTTAGAATACATGTGGAAGCATCTGTTGTTTCGGTTTCTTCTTCTCTTGTGTTTTTTGGAAATTCTGTACAGAAGATGTGTACTAGCGCCCCCTACAGTATAACAATGAAAACACGGATTCTAGGAGCACAATTATAGCTAAAATATATTTAGACTTTTTCTAAGTATAAGCCAAGTATACTTAAATGCCATTTTAAGTATATGTCTGAGAAGTACATAAAGCCCATTTCTGAGAAGTACATAAAAAGTAGACTAAAAGTATACTTTCCTATTTTTAGTTTAAAAGAAGTATACTAATAGCACACTTGAATAAACTTATTTTTCATAAGGGTAGACCAATAATGCAGAACGCGACCTGTTTACATAACAGCTCTAGCTCTTCGTATTATATAGGCTACCTTACAGTAGGCTGTATCTTTATTTTCCAGAATGGACTTTTCGGTGGACTGTCAAGGTAAACATAAAGAACAGCCTCTTCTTAACTCCAATTCATCTGTTTCCATCACCATTTGACATTTTCCCAATCAAACACTAAAACTAATGTACAACGCTGCTATCTCCATGACTGTCCACGTGAATACGAAACACGCGATTGGGTGTCTGTTGCTAGCCATAACATTCAGCTCCTCATAATGGCTTTTCACACTGCATTTGACTTCGGGTTATCGTCGTTCTAAACACTGCTTTTGACCCCAGGTAAAAGAACGTTTCACGCATGTAACGTAGAATCGGGGTTAGCACAGCTTCTTACCTGGGGTTCTGAAACCCCGCTCTGGAGTAAACTTTGCCAACTTTGTACAATATGAAACGGAGAGGTGTTCAAATGTTATGGTTAAATGCTTAAGCAACATTCAATCGCGTGATTCATACCCACGTGCTCTAGAGTAGTCACGGAAACAGCGCGCGTTGTATAAACAGTATAAGGTAAATGTCACATTAACCCAGGGTTTAGGAACATACAGTGTGAATCCTCAGTTTATGACTGCCCATGATTAATTGTTATCCCCATCTAAATTGGACATGGAGAAACCCCAGGATTCCCTTTGGTTGCCGTGATTTTGCCAAGTAAGACATGTTTCTGGATCAACATCTTTTGTTGATCCTGGATCAACATAACTGTCCAAAAATATAGACTTAACCCAATCCCTACCCCTAAACCTAACCCTACCCATAATTTATTCCTAAAAACAGTGTGAAATGATAGCTGATTAACAAGGGTGTAGAAGCACCTAACCCTGATTGTAAGCCTAAAACAGATATTTCCTGAAAAGTTATCCCTCAATTCTGATTGGTTGATAGGAATGTTGTTCCAGGATCAACAAGGATGTTGATCCAGGAACATGTTGTACTTGATAAAATCACGGTCACCAAACAGGTCTCATGCTGCATTCATGCAATCAGTGATGCAGACACTGCAAATATGCAAAGGAGAATGTTAACCCAGGGTTTAAGAATGTACAGTGTGAATCGCAAACTTAAAAACCCAAGATTAACTTTTAACCCCAGGTAAAGTATGAGCAGTGTGAGACGTGAAGCAATTAACCCCAGGACTTCATTTACCCAGGTTTAGAATAATAGGGTACATGTCGAACGTCACCTGACCAAACCAGAAAACAGGTCTCACCTGTTGCTCAACGTGTTAACAGCAGTATGAAATTATGGGGATATCCATGTACTTTTAAGGTAATCAATTAACATAGCTATTTGTTTTTATTGTTGGCATTTTATTCAACATTAATATCCAAATGTTAGTGAAAAGAAGAAAAAAAATCAGGCATCAATCTGTATATGTGATAGACATCAGTGATGCTCATCTTGAAGACATCTTGGTGAAAACAGCTCCATGTTTAACGAAGCACATGCAAAAGACCTGAACCAAAAGCTGCACGGCCTGTTTTACAGAATAAAGAGGTTTGTTGAGCTTAACCCCTATTACATAGAACTATTTTCAAGCCCTTGACTGTGTTTAATGGTGGTATATTGAGGTCTTAACCCTATATGGAAACTCCCTTCCTTTAAATGGCAGTCAAGGACCCTCATATGTAGACAATCAAAACTCTTATATACTGATCACATGGATATCTGAATCTCAAAGCTTAAGAAGACAGCAAGTATTGTTTTCCAATAGTCATACTAAGTACCTGTTACACACAGTCTTTGATTCAACACTAATCAATATTTCACAATCAGTCCAGGCTATCAGAAATAAATGAGTTACATCTGGGAATGTGACATACAGATCAAGGGCCGTATAATGGAGGCCCTGAATTGCTTTATATCATCCAGGTGTGCTGGAGTACATTCAGTCTCGCAGAGATCCAGCTGCATGCATTTGGCTTCCAAATAGCTCAGTCCTTCCAGAGGTCACGAAGGTCACACATCTGCATGTGAAATGCGATGGCCTTTGACACCACCCGCTGCCCCTGAGCCAGTGTGGCCCTTTTTTTACATAAAGTGTCAGCGCTGGTGTCGACTGCTGCGATTTACACACCTGATATTTGCCTGGACTAACTGAACAGAAGTTACAGAGCAAAAATGTATTATAATATTTATTAATAATATAATATATATATAGATTTTTTATATATATATTTGTTATATATATTATATTATATGTGATATATATATATATATATATATAGCCTATATCAATGTATATACACCATTTTATTACAAATTATTATATTACTTAATATTTTGTATTACTTATTATGATGTGATATTACAATTTGAGTAAAAAGTATATATATATATATATATATATATATATATATATAGTTAATATTCCTGGCAGAAATGTGTAGAAAAATTAAGATAATAATGTTTAAAAATTCTAGCACATTGTTTTTGGAGTAGTGACCCTTCTTTTGACCTCTGACCCTGAGCTTTGTCCTTGTCTTTGCTCATTGTATCGCTTTGACCCTTTAACCTGCGGCTCCTACAACCTGTTCACGAACATGCCACCGATCACGTGACTCTGCTCCATCCAGAGCCTTGAGGTTCACCAGCAACTCAAAGCAAAAACGTTGACCCTTGAACTCACTGAATTATGCATGAGAAGAATAGTTGCTGCTGGAAGTGCAATCACTGTTATTAATAATATCTCTAGACTATAGCTGCTCCTATAAATACCTTGGTTGTTTATATTTAAAGCAAGACACTACAGGTGAATAGGATAACAATTTTACACTAACAGATCACTGTCCCTTTTTGATTAATCACAGTACATTAAGACACTTGTTTTGTTTTACAAATTTCCTAAAAAGGTATGTTTAAATATGCAAATTAGACATGATCTAATTAAATATGCGCTAATTTGCATACATTTCCAGAATAGAAATCCAAACATTGGATAAAGCCAGTTTCAAAATTCTTGTTTCATTTTGTTCTCATATTGTTTTGCACAGAGGGGGTTTTGGATCTCTCTTTCTATCACTCCATAAATAAGAAAAACTTTCATCATATTACTATTAGTAATAAAATGTAAATTATATATTAACAAACCCCTCTGTAAAATCCTTCAGAATATATGGAAAATAATAGCCCAAAATATCAAAATTGACTAGTCCCTGAAAAAATGTAAATATTATTTTTAAGTAATAAAATAAAAAAAAGTATTTTAAAGTAATAAAACATTATATGTTATAATAGAATTTTTCTTTTCACACTAGGTGGCAGTCCTTCTTTTTTTCTACACTCGTGAGCATCAGATTAAATATTATGTAGCCTACTACTAATCAATTGTAAAAATGATAAATGATCTACATTGATTATCAAATGAATTCAATACAGATAGTGGTAAGGATAAAAAGCATAACCTACCTTTTGAATAGCTAAAACGTTCAATCCTATGCATGTCCAATATGAGAAAAAATACAAACGCATAAAAGCCTCAGTGTTTGGTAAAAGTGATTTGAAGCACATAATTGCATCCAGCCGCCTTTGGAAGGATCTGAGCTAAATGGCCAATCAAACAGAGCTTCCGAGCTTAAAGTAGCCGCCCACTTCTGTGCTTTAATACCTGATGGGGTCCATAATACAGACCATTCAACAGACCACCACTGAAGCGCGTATAAGACCAAGTGAAGGTGTGGTCATTTGGATCAGCATCATGCCAAAGTTGAGTCCGTTCAGCTCTGTTCTCACAGATACTCCTGTTTTTAGTTACATTTGAAGTCTTCCATTCATGCTCATGTCAATCATGCCAACAGAAGGCTGCGTAACGTCGCGTCTTTGCTCTCCTCGGATCTGATTCATTTGGGGTTTCCGATTGTCCCTTTTACGCACGAAGACACCACCAAGCACGGAGTTCCGGCGCGACTGTTTTATGTCCAATCTGGCTGTCTGATCTTGTTGGACACGTATCTCCAGTCTCATCGATGCGCTTTCCATATCAATTGGCTCTTCTGCATGGATAAAACACGACCGGCCTTCTTCATCTTGAATAATTCTGGAGAAGACGTGTAAAAGAACGCAGTCCAGCCATGGCCATGGTGGTGAGCGTGTGGAGAGATCCGCAGGAGGAACTGGCACCGGCAGGATCTCTGGATGATCAGAGCGGACCGGGGGGAGACCACCACAATCACCACCGCCTGAGCGCAGCCGCGCACTCTCCAAACACCGGACTGCCTTCCGCGGAGGATAAAGGACAGAACTCAGCGCAGAACCAGCAGCACATTGAGTGCGCGGTTTGCGGGGATAAATCCAGCGGGAAGCACTACGGACAGTTCTCCTGTGAGGGATGCAAAAGTTTCTTCAAGCGGAGCGTTCGGCGGAACTTAACGTACACGTGCCGTGCCAACAGAAGCTGCCCGGTGGACCAGCACCACAGGAACCAGTGCCAGTACTGCCGCCTGAAGAAATGCCTGAAAGTGGGCATGAGACGCGAAGGTGAGTGCGCAGTGCATTCTTCTTTTGAAGCCCACATAAAAAATGTAAAAAAAAAAGAAGTAGAAAAAAAGAAAGAAAGAAAGAGAAATTGGCCAAAATTAATAATAAAAATAAAGAGAGGTATTTAAAAAAAAAACTTCATATTGCAAATTAATATAACACAACATTAATAAACTTTTATATAGCCTACACTAGCCTGAATACTGTACAACTTGTAGCTCAAGGCCAAAAGCAATTTAATTAAAGGATTTTGCTTCTGAACATAAAAATCTCTTAAAAACATTTTTAAAATTATTCTTCGTGTAATAATATAACCTTATTTACAAAGCAACTTTTAAGCAGGTATATTAACTAGACCGCTTATTTAGTCTGCATTCAATTACTGGACAGGAAAAGTTGTGTTATTGTATCAGTAGAACATATTTCATATTAATATCTTAGTGTAAAATGCATAAAATATTAAGAGCATTACAGAGTATAGTTTCTTACAGTATTGTTTTCATATTCTAGATTGATTGCACTTGCAGTTAATTGTGTAAACAGTGTGTTAGATAGATAGATAGATAGATAGATAATTCCCACGATTGCAGTGCATATTCACTTTCAGAAAAAAGGTACAAAAACTGGTGCGGTACACTTTCAAAGGGACAGTTTGTCCCTAATTTATCACTAAAGATAGCACATATTAATACATTAAAGATACATATTTGTACCTAAGGTGTATATCAGCACCTAAATGTTAGTATATTTTGAATTATCTTTTTTTCTGAGAGTGTACATAATCTAGCCAACATACAGAAAGATGAGTTAACATTCTATGTTATTTCTATGCACATTTCTTCTCCATCTAATTCTGTTTTGACAGCGGTTCAGCGTGGAAGAATGCTGCCGAATCAGCCGAACCCGAGCCATTACGCGCTGACCCACGGAGACCCGCTGAGTGGCCAATGCTACCTGTCCGGATACATATCCCTACTGCTTCGGGCCGAGCCATATCCAGCCTCCAGATACGGAAACCATTGCATGCAGTCAGGGAACATCATGGGCATTGAGAACATCTGCGAGCTGGCGGCCCGTTTGCTCTTCAGTCCCACGGAGACCCGCTGAGTGGCCAATGCTACCTGTCCGGATACATATCCCTCCTGCTTCGGGCCGAGCCATATCCAGCCTCCAGATACGGAAACCATTGCATGCAGTCGGGGAACATCATGGGCATTGAGAACATCTGCGAGCTGGCGGCCCGTTTGCTCTTCAGCGCGGTGGAATGGGCGAGGAACATCCCTTTCTTTCCTGATCTCCAAATCACGGATCAGGTGTCTCTCCTCAGACTCACCTGGAGTGAACTTTTCGTTCTGAACGCTGCGCAGAGCTCCATGCCTCTCCACGTGGCTCATCTCCTCGCCGCCGCCGGGCTTCACGCGTCTCCGATGTCCGCGGACCGAGTCGTGGCCTTCATGGATCATATCCGATTCTTCCAAGAGCAGGTGGAGAAACTGAAGGCCCTGCAGGTGGACTCCGCCGAATACAGCTGTGCCAAAGCAATAGTGCTGTTCACATCAGGTAGGCCCGAATCAAGATCAAGTAGCCTAAACTTATTGTACAGTTTAATGAGCTTGTCTATAGCATAATCCTATATCCTAATCCTATTTGTTCCGCGAAGTTTGTTTCAAATAATGGACCGTCAATCTTTCAAAAGTACCATCTGCGCACAATCAGATTAAAGACGTGGTCGTTTAAAAAATAATGTTAGTTCGATGATGTAAAATTTTGAATAAGAATATAAAATAAAAAATATATAAAATCAGCATTAGGCTGCTCAGTAATAAAAGTTAATTTAGATCTTGTTTTTGTCAAGTTAAATCTACACATAGGTTACCATATATATTTAAGCAACATTAATGTTTTAGGTTTAAATGATCATTTTAAATGTTCCTTTTCGGTGGTGACAAATTCATTTTAAAAGTAGTCCTACAAATATTTCATTTATAGTCCTTCGGAATTGAACATATAGATGTGTGAGCTTTCATAATTTAAAACAATTAGCAAAGTGCTGCCTACATTATATATGATGGAAATTCGCATGTTACACAACCCCATCCTCCATTAAAGGCTTGAATCGTGTCAAAAAAAGGAAAAATCAAAAGGCCTTCTCAAATATATTTTTGAAAATAATTACGCTACGCATTCACAACTTTTAAACAACGTTTAAGCAACATTCAAACAACGTTTAGCAACCAGCGTTCGTTTCAAGTTTTAAGCAGAGCGCGCTAAATAGAACAACGTTTGAGTTACCAAAGTTCGATAACAAGTTTTAAGAAGAGCGCTAAACAGAAATTCGCTTAGTCGGGGCGTTACTATAGCAACAGTACGCCGAGACTGGAATACGCGGGCTTTTCGTTTCAGTTATGGGAATCATCGACAAAACAGATGTAGTTTTAGTTTTCATTTTGTTATAAATTTACAGACTACAAATATTCAACAAAAATATTTTGTTTTGATTAAAAACTGGGCCACAAGACCGAATGCACCAAGAAAGTATGCTAAGGACAGAAAAATAGACCCTTTAAAAGTCACACGCTGATATCAAACTTTTCAAAACTCTCCAAAAAGAGTTTTATATAGCCTACTTAGGCCTATATATACAGACTGGTTAAAAATACCGAGTGTGTAGCCTATAACATTACAGTGTGGCCCAAACTGTTATTTTGAGGAGTTTCTTCTTCTTAGTTTTAATTACTCTCTAAGAAGTTTCGATTAAACTTTCAAAATATAGCCTATTCTATACAAATAATGCAGCATTCAGAGCTTCAATCGTTTCGTTAATTCGTTGTATCCATTCGTAGCCTATTTAATCGTTTATTATGAGAAACATTAAGAAATGAAACTGAAATGCACACGGTATATTCGTTTAACATCTTGAATGAAAACATATTTGTCTACTGACATAGCTAATTTATGTTGTAGGTCAAGCTACTTTGAGACAATTAGATTTTCAAATGAATTAATTCTGTGTTTATCTAAGGAAATAAATGAATGCTAACGCTTTATTTTATAGCTACTACTATTTCTGTTTTTCTGAACCATGTTAAATACGTTTACTGTGCATACAGTGACGATTTAGCCTATGTAAACGTGTGACAGAGACGTTATTCTTTTGAATGATGTGTGTTTAATGGCTATATTCATTTGTATGCAGATGCATGCGGCCTTTCAGATGTGCCGCACATAGAAGGTCTTCAGGAGAAATCTCAGTGTGCTCTGGAGGAGTATGTGAGGAGTCAGTACCCGAACCAGCCCACACGCTTCGGCAAGCTGCTGCTGAGACTCCCCGCGCTCCGGATGGTGTCCTCCTCCGTCATAGAGCAGCTTTTCTTCGTTCGACTGGTGGGTAAAACGCCCATTGAGACGCTCATCAGGGATATGCTGCTATCTGGGAGCGGTTTCAACTGGCCCTACATGTCCATTCAATAAGAGGAAGATGAAGATGGGGACATTTGGTGAGCATTTACAGACATAAAAAACTAAACAGTCACGGATGATGCAGAAACTCTCTCTCGATGTCGGTTTATATAGCAATGATATTCGTGAACATGTGAAGATATCTTTACTCTCTTTCTCCTGATCTCTACTTTTAACAGTCAACCGTGACATGTGCCATAAAAAGACTTTATAAAAGAACTTTTGATTGACGTATTCAACAGTGTAATTGTCCATTTTAAATGCAAAACGTCTTAATTTAGTTTTTGGAACGAAGGGATATGCATCGATCCAAAATAACAGAAATAATTGGTGTTACCCTAAAAACGTTCAACAAAAATACACGTTTGTTTTAACTGAGAAGCGGAGACAATGGATTTAACAATTATTTATTTAGCTGTATTTATTTTACTGCTCATCAACTTCATGTATCGAAACAATCAACCACAGCACTTAAGGTATTCTGAGGCTCGACAATAAATATTATTGGTGTATTTTCCAACATTTTTTTCCTCGGTATAAAATATTACACTTCAAACCTGTGTTTTTTGGGCTGTCAGGGTGGGCGAGGGGGACTGTTGGATTTGATGTAAGATGCAACATTTGATTAAACAATTTTCATGAATCATTTCGTGCGTAAATGTGCTTTTGTTTGTACTTTTGCTAATAAAGATAGTTTTCATAACGTTGAGAGACAAACTGATGTTCATTTTCGTAAAGCTGCGGTCTTATCATGCTTGAAGCGCTTCTTTCTGAAATATTTTGAGATCTTTTGAAGAAACTGTGATACAGAGAGACTAAAACAATAGTCACTTAAGGTAGGAGACCGTTTTAGTTTTGCCATTTAGCTTTAAATATTTACACAAAATGGATTATTTTGCTTTATAAGCAGTCATTTAACACAGTTTAGCACACGCAAAGCAACACAATATGCAGTTTAATTATAAGCTATAGCTATGTTTATTAATTCATTTTATGCATGGATTAAAACTAAGGTATTAAGAAGAACTCAATCTGTGAATTTTATCGATGTTCTTCCCATGCATATAGGCCATTTTTAGACAATTAAGAAGACAGTAAAGTCATATAATATAGCCTATACATTTATAAAACATAAAATATGTTAGTGGAAACGTTAAATTTAAATCGAGTAAGAAATATACATTCGCAGTGTCATATCTTGTAAGCCTATAAATAAACAAAATACCACTTTTTTAAAATAGGTAGCCTAACTCACATATCTGGGCGAGTTTTGACGGATCGTTTGGCTGTAAATGCGTATGTTTACCAGAAATATTATAATTTTATCTGATAGAGACAGACAAAACAGTTCTTAATTCCCAGACCGATGATAACCTGGACAGGTGAGATGTGTTTTGTACAGAGGTGTCAGGAAAGCGCTGTGATCTTATCACATCAGTCAGATCAGCCTTCAAAGAAGCCCGATTCATTGTAATTGGACTATAAAGTTTGTGTCCTTTTCTTGTGTGCTGGATTTCAATCTGTACTGCCATATCTCAAACTGCTTGTTCATCATTCATATTCCAGAGAAAGGCAGCAAAGAAATTCGTTTTTATTTATGATGGTATATAAATATATTATGTTTTATATATAATAAATAATATCGGTGTACTGATATATGTGCAATATTGAACAGTGGTTTGATACAGACTACGTTTTTCTGACCAACTCACTTTATTCTTCAAGCATTTTCTTTCAAATTAAAATTTCCAGCCGTGAAAATGAAAATGAAAGTCGAAGCGGTTTTTTTTTTTTTTTAACAAAAGTCCTGGTTCATCAGCTACAAAATACGTCAAATATAGCCTATGATGTTGCCTATAAATAAATAGTTTTAGACAGAAATTCTTTCCCAAATCAAAAGGAATTTGTCGTCACTTAATATGGACTTAATAAGGCTTCATTTATAATTTCTCGATTAATTTTAAACTGATTTTTGTATTCTGACCTCTATGACAGCTCTAATTGTTAGGCACGTCTGTCATTCTAATGATTGTATCGAGTATAGAAATACGCATGCGCGAAAAGAAATTTTCAAGAAACTAATTTTTTAGACTTTCAAGCCCTTGTACTGAAAATTACTCGAACGTAGCACAAATATTTGGAATTTTACATTGTCCTTTCTCTAAAACATGCTACAAAATCCAAGTATTTTTAATCAAGTTGTTGGAGTTTCGATCTTATAACAACATTTAAAGCTTTTTATTTTATTGTTATCTGTGTGGATTTACTTGACGTAATCTGGGAACAAAATTGTCTTCAGAATTGAGCTAAACCTGACAAAACCTCTTTTTGGAGACAACTTTCTGAAAAACATCCTTCCAGGCAGTCTGTAAGTAAAGCTTCATATAGCTAAAAACAACAGAAGTCTATGGTATCTCCCCAGTTATACAGCTAGAAAACAGTGTGTGTTCCTCCCTTTTTTGTGTGTGGAATCTGACAGACTCTAGTTATTGTGAACTCCGTGACCCCACACTTCTCTCATCATGTGCGGATCTCCTCCTGAGCTGAGGTGTATCATGAACTCGTGGCATCTCAGATGAATTGCTGACACCGTGCCTGGGTTAGCCATGACCCCGGCGGTGCCTGGGGACCCGTGAGGAGAACTGGAGCTCGGAATAAAGCACAGGCTCGTCCACAGGGGGATTCCTGATGGACACGAGGAGGGTCTTTGTTGGACGTTAGTATAATAGGATACGTGCTCGGATCAAGGGTACAGCTGTTAGAGGAAACTCTGTCCAAGCTGCTAGTGTGGGAATGCAAACATAGACACTTGTGAGGAAAATAGTGCTAAGAAAGCAATTGTTTATGCCTGCAAATGTGATATCCTGCAAATATGGATAAAAAAGTAATTGAAAGAAAAGGTCAGGTGATGTAAATATGGGCGGCCCCGATGAAGGCCTTCCTGTCATGGACAGCATTATAGTCTTACTGGTCTTAGTTGGATTATCAAGCTGTAAAGACACTGCATACCAGGAAAGGACAATTACAGCACAATCTGGAGATGGGAGTGCTGTCTACCTGAATCAAGTTAACACAAGGTCCCTTATAGGGTCCTGGAGGCGTATTACAGAAAGTTTCTTATCTTAGGTCTTAACTTAAGATGTGATATGTTAAATTAGGATTTTTCTGAAATTCGTATTACAGAAGCAAATCTTGACTTGATTATTTCTTATCCTATCTTACAAAATCGTATCTTATCTCTAGTTAGGAAATCTTAAATTGCATTATCAAGCTCCACAATCCACTCTCAGGTCTGTTACCAAGCAACCAACACTGCATGAGCTGCTGATGAGGTAAACAAAATAATAGAAGCTACTTCACTTTGAAAATCGCCTTTTGCAAATAACTGTAACACCGTGTCTACACCGGACGCGACAGCTGTCCTGTCACGCCGTGCAGCAACAGCTAAAGTCTGTCTACTGTACACTGGACGCGATAAAGCGACCGTTGAAAATCATTTGAAATTTGTGTCAGCACGTCATAAATAGAACGCGGCAGCAGTTTACCGCGCCTCAGCCAGTGTAGACAGCATCACTGATTATAATAAGTTCTATAGTATTTTGTCGGGCCGCCGCTCGCGTCCAGTGTAGACACGGTGTAAGGCATTAGTCACTTGCACTATAACCGGTAATGCTCCGTGACGCTTTGTTGGTCTCTGTGATGCTGGTTGCAGCTCCTGTGCTAACTGTAATATCATGCTGCATGGCAGTCTGTAATTACTTAGCCTATAAGTGTTTTGTCATCAAAATGTAACACATCTTCAGGGTCCTCCAGGAGTCTTTCTACCATTAAACATCTCCTTTCTTCATTTTCAATTATTAATAAATGTAATACCATTGTTGGACAGTGCAATTGTAAGCGGTTTTTCCATTAGCTTTTAAATAATTTTGAAGTTAGGACAGCTGTGGTGGGGTTGTCCTAAAGTTAAGACAGTTTTTAGGATTTTTTGTCAAGTTAGGAGGTTTCTGTAATACCCCCTTCCTATCTGTAAAGATAAGATAACACACTTAGGAAACGCTGTTCTGTAATAGCTTTTGTCCTAAATGTGGTCCTAACTGAAATTACAGTACCATGGTTACCAAACAGATAAGATAAGATTTTAAAGTTAGGATCTTTCTGTAATACGCCCCCCGGGATCCTTGGTAATGGACAATAGGCTTTCTGGAATGGAAATGGAGTCCAAATCCTGGGTTTAAGACTTTAATGCAGTCTCTATTATATTGTAAGTGGATTTGAACAACACAGCCAATTGTCATCTGGCTTTTCAATTCCAGTTCAATTCCAGAATTTCTGTGTGAAGCAGCAAAACGGTTTTCAACATCGATGATAATAAGAAATGTTTCTTCAACAGATTTCTGAAGGATCATGTGACACTGAAGACTGGAGTAGTGGATGCTGAAAATTCAGCTTTGAACCAAAGAAATAAATGACATTTTAAAATATATTCAAATAAAAAACTCCTTTAAATTGTAATAATATTTCACATTATTACAGTTTTTACTGTATTTTTGATCAAATAAATGCAGCCTTGGTGAGCAAAAGAGATATCTTTCAAAAACATTAAAAAAACCTTACAGACCCCAAACATTCTGAATGGTGGTGTAAATATATACAACCGTTTATATAAAATTTGAATTGCATTTCAGTAAATTTCCTGTCATTCCAGCTGAACATCCTGTGTGTTGTGGCTAATTCAACTTATATTCTTACTCATCATCAAAAGAGCCCATTCTAAAATCCTGAACTTAACAAGCAAGCTTTGATCAACAAGGTTAATTTGTCTTTGTCTCTCTGACGATCAGAGATGGTACCTGCTCTTTTGTTGCTCACTGATGATCAGACATTGTCTGTTCTTCTCCCAGTCAATTACGTCCTGCTGGTGTAATTGCAGAGCACTTTACTGTCTGGCCCATTATCAGCCTTTGTTCCTCTGCAACCTGGCCTGAACGCATTTGATACAGGTTTTTAATTGTCCAAGCGGTCTATTCAAACATAATCAGTTTTACAAGAAGTTGCATACATGAATATATACAGAACTGGGGCTAAGATTTTTGAAAGTTGTATACTAATAGAATATGTACAAACATGTGCATTTCAAACATGCATAAATAGTGTATGAATTCTAAATCAAATATGGAATATTCAAAAATAGCACCTTTTGAATTCTGCAACTTAAAAATAAAAAATGAATATGCTTGTGTGTATTCAAGTGTTCTGAAGATATGGTACACATAAACATGAACAAGACTGCCACTGATTTCTAAGTTGTATAATATAATTTAATTTAATATAATATAATTAATATAAACATATGCATATGAAAAATAGTGTTCTGCAGTTTCAAATGACAATGACTAATGGGCCATTCTTGTTATGCAGCACCTTTTAAATGATGTAACTTAAAGATTAAAATGAATATTATTGTGTTTAGTATTTCCATTATATGAAAGTGAACAAACTTTCAGAACTCACAGAATGTGTCAAATCCATTGTTAACACTTCCTAATGCTTCTGCTGTTGATTTGTCACGTCCTGGAAAATGATATCATAAAGGTTTTGTTAGTTATGTGATTTTACAACCAAACAGCTTAAAATCCAAATTATGAAATTATTGTAAAAAAGAAGAAAAAAAAAAAACTCACAGAATTCATTAAATCCATTGCTAACATTTGATGTTTGTCCACTTTGCCACCAAAGTGATGTCACTTCCTGAAGGGATGATGACATAAAGGCTTTTGTTAGTTAAGTGATTTAACAAAAGACTAAACAGCATAAATTCTGGCTAATTAATATTAACATTATTATATAAATTCCCTTGTTATTTGTCGTGTAACATACAGCTTACATAATAGAATGCTGCGATTGTGTATGTAACCATCTGTGAATTATTCATTTGCCAAATGACTGTAATTTTCTGCAAATCTGTGCCAGTTATGTAGAGAAATTGGGGTGAGCGGATCCACAACAGCTTTGGCGCCTACGCTCTATTGCTACGAATCGGCAGTGTTGCTCCACGTCCTCACTGGTTTGTTGGCATGTGGGTGATTTCATGCACAAGAAAAGCTGTCCGCAAATTGCTCCAAGCAGAAAAATGCACAGTTGCTGCCAGATCTCGATTACCGAAAATCACATCGTATTTGATGCAAATCTAACTCGACTAAATCAGATTTAAAAAGCCGTAACTATATGTTTTCTCAAGCAAAACAATTGTAAACGTCCACTGAAAATGCATCTTCTTATATTTTAGCAAGTCATCGCTCACCACTGTTAATAATGTGTATTACTATTAAATACTGCACACTGGTAATAAGTGTTGATAGAATGCTCTCTCCACAGACTCTAGTAATCCTCCTAATGAAGTAAACATGGATTTCCCCGTAATGCTCACCGTATTGCACATGAACATCGTCCCTAATCCGCTCCAGACGGCCTGAGGATGACGTGTTCCTATGGACCAATCATTCCAAGCACAAGAACATTCACAGTGAATTAGCTTCTAGGGTCTCCACAAACCATATACCAGTCTTTGTGAACTACACTTCAGGTACATTTGGCCACTTTTGGTCATTGAAATCAATGGTAAAAGCAGCTCAATTCAACTGAAGAGTCTACAAATGTATCAAATATGACACTTCAAAATCAGCGTGTTTTAAAAGATGGTGTAGCGTATAATATTAAGGTAAGTGTGTTGTTGGGGTCATTGCAGGGTCATCATTATATCCCCCCCCCCGTGGGGTCCACAACTTTTTAGACAACAGCTTGTCGACAGCCCACTCATTAGTGTCTCAAACACGCACACACGCGTGCACACATGCCCAGACATCAGCTCCAACTGACACCACCGAGAGGGTGATGATAGTGTACTGTTAAAATTTGCTTTTGATTTAATTATGATTCTCAATCTAAGCTGCAATCTGTCCTCATTATCACTTTATATTTAATACATTAGTATTACATTTTATTCCAACACATGTCAAATACACATTCAAATGGATCATTTTAACACCTCTTTTTTTTTACATTAATTAATTCCGAAAAACAAAGATCATGAAGTTTTTGGCAAACTTTTATAATGGACATTTCACATTCACCTTTTCTGCTTCTCAGCACGGATATGTATTAATCCACTTTATGCTTCTTTGAAGTCGAATCTCTTTCTAATTAAGGAAGCACTGGCCTTTAGAAGACCTCATTCTGAAGTCATGCACTATCTTCTATGGGACTTGACTGAGAAATACCTTGGGAGTGATGCAGTTCTCTTTCTCTCAGAAATAAAACTATGTATGGTAGTAGTGCAACCACCACAGAGTGCAAATTTATACCAATGCGAACACAAGTTGTAGAATGACAAAAGATCGAGGAGACATTTAGGTTACCAATTTTTAGGTTACCTATGAGATGCCTATTGAAGTCCCACCAATTTTTATTCTCTAGTTCTTAAGTAAACTATCATGTTCTGGTGTTTTAAAGAACCAAAAAAAAAACAAAAAAAACACAGATTTGAACAAACCACTGAAATTTTGCATATGACTGCATATAATATAATGCATAATATTCCAAGACTATAAAAGTAAATATTTTGCAGTACACCAAATATCCAGTACAAGACCTGGATTCTTGAGTTCAGCTATAAATAATGATTTTTCTCATTTTAAATGGAGCACTCACACACACACACACACACGCAAAAGACAAATATAATTGAATCTATCTATCTATCTATCTATCTATCTATCTGTCTGTCTCTGTCTGTCTATCTGTAACGATTTTTCTCCAAAGTTGTAAATAAAGATTATTAGAGTACTTTTCACAAGAAAATACTATTTCAGTCTCTCTACTTCAAAAATTCGCATTTAATTCAATGTGTTATTTACTGTTCCTTTGTAATTAATTGTGAAATTTAGTAGTGATATCTGAGTGAAAATAGTTTCTATACCAAGAATCCAAGTCTTGTACTGGATATTTGGTGTATTATAAAGTGTTTACTTTGTAGCAATATTACACATGATATTATATGCAATTATTGCATAATCTAGGTGTAATGACATTTCTAATACACCAGATATTTTTCAGTGGTTTATTCAAATCAGTGTTTTGATTTCCTGGGTTCTTTAAAAGACCAGAACATGATGGTTTACTACAGAATAAAGAGTTCCTGCTGGGACTTACTGTAAATAGGCATCTTATATAACGGCAACCTAAAAATTGTGTGTGTGTTTTTTTTGTGGTAAAATCTAAATGAACTATAGTCTAAATTAAGTCAAACATACTGACAAATGGAACTCCATTTGGGTTCACCAATGATTCAATAAAGAGTTTTTCACCAATCTGACCAATACAGGCAATTTGTTGGTAGACTGGAAGTGCTCCGTGCGGTCGAGCTAATTCTTCCACGGGGTGAGGATAATATGGAGTCTGCTCTCTGAATGAACCTGCGCTGTCTGTTCAGCCTCCAGGCTCTCTGAAATGGATTCTGTACGACTGAAGCAGTCGCGCCACATGCTTGTCCTTGGGATAAAAAAGCAGGGGATTTTT
Organism: Sinocyclocheilus rhinocerous; assembly: GCF_001515625.1. Classification (NCBI taxonomy): domain Eukaryota; kingdom Metazoa; phylum Chordata; class Actinopteri; order Cypriniformes; family Cyprinidae; genus Sinocyclocheilus; species Sinocyclocheilus rhinocerous. The sequence continues at coordinate 432,730 of NW_015631204.1, read as the reverse complement.
TCCCTTTAAACCCATAGAGAGGTTATTATCAGAGCTTGTGCTGTTAATAGATCCGACAGACACCTACAGACCGATCCGCCTCATTTCCCGCTTGCCTTTTTGAAGCATCAGAAATGAAATATAATGTGATTTGATATGCGTTCTGCTACATCTGTCACGCAGGTACGACACTGATGTAATTCCCAGAGGAACGTTTTATACGTTTTATACAAAGTCAACATTATTTACTGTCTTAATACACATTCTTGGGCTTATTGTGAACTATTCATCGGTGCACGTTGGAAACAAATGATGATGAGGCATTAAAGAGATCTTAACTGTGATTGCTTTGTATGTGAGCGAGCTAAATGAACAGCGGTTCGTCTCTGTGTAGTATCGGAGCTGTCAGGGCTGAACTCCGTGTGCCAGTGTCTGTGGGAGCAGCAGCAGTTTTCATCACACCGAGGCCAGATCCACGGATCACTGTCAGAGGGTAACTTTGCCCTGGGCGATGCAAATGAAAGGCCCTCCAACAGTCAATCAAAATTTGTGTCAATCCACAAAAGACTTTGCAACACAAAATACAGTGTGTTTTTATACCTGACAGCACATTTCAATTTATTCCAGGTGAGTTTAGAAATATATATAATTTAAAAGTGTCTTCCTACATCTTTTGTGCTCAAATAGCACGACTTATTGAGAAGGGTGCAGTTACTTTTCATTTTGGACTTAGTTTTTGTGGATGATAAAGCAGGTGAAAAGCAACAACCTCTAAAACTCTAGCAACCACTGAAAAAATCTAGCAACCACCCAGAACACACTATAAACCATTCACAGCAACATCTTAGCAAAGACCATTGGCTGAAACATGTTGAGTCACTTAAAAAACAGAGCAATGTTCAGATAGTGCCATAGAGTCACAGTATCTATACATGACCTGCCGTCTTTCAATTAAAAATGTGAAAGATTTTAAAATTCTTCAACATTTTTGCGCTCAACAACAAGTGGGGACTAGACTGCATTAGAAAGTGAAATGAAATCATATATCGCCATTCATGCACACATTCCATCATCATCTGAGTACATATTCTAGCAGGTTCACACACACATGCGACTTTAAAATAAAGTCCTGAAGGACCACCTGTTGTCCATTATTGTGAAATATTTTTAAGGCATGAATCATAAGGGTGAGTAATTAATCACGGGCTGTCAGAACGGAGCGCAGGGGTCTCGTGGGAGGGTGAAGAGTCACATATGGGCAGATGGAGGTCAGAGTCACACCACACACGCCTTCGACAGGTTAACATGAGAGAGAGCCAGAGAGCCAGCAAGTGTGAAGACAAAAGTAAAAACAGATGAGATGAGGGGAGGTGATAAATATAGGAAAATAATGTTCATTTTTACTAGTTTCTATGTATCTCTTTATCTATATACATCTTATATTATTGCATTATTTTATAATATATACTGTGTATGTATATATATATATATATATATATATACAGTTTATATATGAAGAGTTCAGATGCAAAAGCCTCTAAGTGCCGTTTGTAGGTTCAGTAATTTCACTTTAATGGCAATGAATGCATTAGAAAGTGAAAATACATTAAAGTGAGAATCAATTAAAGTGAAATAACTGAACATAATAAACATAGGAGCCTGATAAAAATGCTCATTTTAGAAGTAAATTTCAAATGGCACTAAGAGGCTTTTGCATCTGAACTATTCATATATACACACACACACACACACACACACTTATATATATATATATATATATATTAAATAATATTAAATAAATTAACTAATATATGCATCCATCCAACTAAATCTGAAAATTAATGGAAGGAGATTTTAGCACCTTGAAATGATATTACAAAAGTCAAAAATATTTTGAAATATTTAATAAAAATATAATTGTATTTAATGGTTTCATACATAGATTAAAGATATATCTTAATTTCTACATTTAAATGCTGTATTACACTAAGGTGAATGACTAAATCTGCAAAATGCAGATTGATCATGAGATTTAACCATTAGAAAAGATTCTGTTCTGTAAGATATTATAATATTGTTACCCTCCAGGCAACATTCTAGGAAGGTTCATTTATGGTTTTGAAATTAACCTAAAATTTTTGACAAATTTTGAAATTAAACATGAAATTACCCTTAAAATGACCGTTAGAGAATGTTCTGTATCAGTTCCTATTAGGTTGTCAAAAAAAAAAAAAAAAAAAATCAGTTCTGCACAATTTATGGTTACAAAAATAGAACGTTCCTGGAACTTTAAGTAACTGATAAGAAGGGAAACCATATGCTTTTGTTAAGAGAACATTTTGTGTTTGATGGGATACCATTTGATGAGAAATGTTTGCGTTCAAATTGAGATCTATGACTTCTGTTAGCAGATTTTGGTTTTGTCACAAATCTGAGCACTCTGAGACACTGTTGAGATCTCTTTTGAAACTTGTGAGATTACAGGAGTCTCTTTCTCAAGAGAAAAACATGAGATAATGACATTAAATGAATGAACTCCTGATTTGATCTTTTGCTGTATGAATTACTACAACAAAACAAAACAGCAAAATTCAGCAAACAAACACGAAACAACAGCGTGTGTACTGTTTCAATCCCAGATAAATCAGCTGAATTACACGTTTAAAGGTTTTGACTAATTGAAGTCGTCATAGAGCCTGAAGCCAGCATGACGATCCTTCACTCCTCAGTAAACTCGTGCACTGTCGCCCTCTGGCTCTCTCCACTCAAACACTATTGGCTCTCAGTCAGAGATAATTACCACAGGCTGTAGGCTATAGCGCGTCCCATTTTGATCTCTAGTACAAAAGATCTGAAGCCACTGTTATGTGTTCCTTCTCTCCGTAGACACTACCAGAGTATTTCAAGTGTGTTTAGAGCCACTTCAAGCATGTTTATTCTCAACCGCATGTCCCTTTCTGTTTCTGGTCGGCAGAGAAGAAAGACATTTTCTCATTTAGCAAAAATGTATTCGTCCTGAAATAAAATCCATATAGTGAAGAGCTTCTTTCTACAGTTTTCCATGAACTTTCTTTGTGTTTATGAATACAACACCTACAGTACAAGTTACTCAGGAAGGCACTTTTAAAAATAAAGGTTCTTTGTTGGCATTGATGGTTCAGTGAAGAACCTTCAACATCCATGAAATATTCCACTGAACAAAAGGTTCTTTATAGAGGAAAAAGGTTCTTCAGAATTTTAAAATGTTGTTCACACTAAACAAAAATGGTTCTATCACTCAAAGGTTTAGGGAACACCAAATGGTTCTTCTATTGCATTCACTCTTAAAAATAAAGGTTCCAAAAGAGGGTTACCTTTCAAGGGAACTTCGAACTGCGTCCTCTAGGGGTCGCTATAGGAAACCTAGAGGACGCAGTGTCTCGTTCCCTACTCAGGGAACCATGGTTACATACGTAACCTGAGACGTTCCCTTTCAAGGGAACTTCTAACTGCGTCCTCTAGGTTTCCTACAGCGACCCGTAGAGGACGCAGTGTCTCGTTCCCTACTCAGGGAACCATGGTTACATACGTAACCTGAGACGTTTTGTATCAATGCCATAGAAGAATAATTTTGGTTCTTTAAAGAACCATTCTTCCTAGTGTGAAGAACATTTGAATTATCTAAAGAAACTTTTCCACTGTAAAGAACCTTGTAAGGTTCCATGCATGTTAAAGGTTCTTCATGGAACCATCGAAGCCAGTAAAGAACCTTTATTTTTAAGAGTTTTTGTTGTGAAAACCCCCTTTTGGAACCTTTTTTTCCCCCCTAAGAATGCATATAAAATAAATCAACATAATAATGCAATATGGTTGATTGTGCCCTTCCTTCAATATATTTATTTACTATTTAAGGTATCATTCATGTATGTAGCAAAAACTATAATCTATATAAAAAAGTATTTTGACTTTTTACTTTTTTTACAAAATAAAAGCAAGAGTTGAAATAAAACAGTTTTGTATCTGTTATATGCTTTGGTTCACTCATAATGCATTTCATATCATAAAGATGCGCATGCAGTAATAATTTGCCCCAGAATGCGACAGCATTTCATATGTCTGAACCTCCGAATGACCCACTTAAAGTGGCACTGATGCCATTAATACTTTCTCAGGTCATGGCACCTTAGGATATTCAAAACACTCAAAGAGAAAGAAAGAGAGCGAGAAAAGAGAGAAATCTTGTGTGTCTCTCAGGAATGCCCTCTATATTAAATCTATAATAGAGTCAAATGCCATTGGCTATATCTAAAACACGCTCATTTTCCTGCGAACCTCAATATCATGGAAAAAAAACACTTTTCTCCCAATGGAGAAATCCAGCTTTAAATAGGAAAAATGATCTAAAGTTTTAGTTTAAATCAATCCAGGGTTTAGCATGGAAAAATGTTACAATTGATTAAAGGACAAAAACAAATTGGCTCATAATCATACAGCAAATTATGAATTGTCTTTTCTCAAAATATTCAGACTTTTCAGCTTTTTCCCATTATTCTCAGTGGTGAATATCATTACTGTAATGCAGTATTATTTTAGTATCACTGAGATAGTATTATAGTTTTAATTAATATTTTGAATCAGTTTTTATTTTTATATTTTCCTTAATGTTAGTTAAAGTTTTAGTAATTTTGTTTTGTTTTTTTGTCATTTTTAGTAGTTTTTCATATATGTCTATATAGTTTTTTATTCCTTTTTATTTCAGTTTCATTTTTAGTTATTTTAGTACATCAAGGTAAACTAAATTAAAATGTTGCCTTGGCAACTAGCTGAAATATTAATATTAATGTTTATTTTATAACAAAAAATGTTTTTAGTTTCAGTTTTAGTTAACTGTCTATATCAACCCTGCTGTAATACTGTTTTGCGGTAAAATAAAGGTTATTCTTTTATTTGAATAGATATTAAATATTATTTGAAGACACGCTTCAGTTATGCATATTTTACAATTCAAATAATGTATCTTTTTACAGAAATGAGAATGAGGTTTTATCAATGGGGTAATGAAAATTGTTGGTATGATTTGACATTAATTCTAAAAAATTAAAAATAATATTGGCTTTAAAATAGGCTTTATTTTTTTAAATGCAGAATATAATTTCTTATTTTTCGATTTTGGGTGAAATATGAGCCAAGTTAATATGAGCTCTTAAGTTTTTTTTAGATTTAACCATGTATTCTATTTAAAATTCCAAATGCTCAAGAAGAATAATACTGAAGTTAACATGTAAATAAACATTTTGAGATGTCACATCACAGCAACTACTAGAAACTAATAATGACACAAAATAGGGCAGAATTAGCTGTGAAGGCATAACAAATTAGTCATGCATTTGGGTTTCTGTGTTGTATGCTGATTTCATTGGCCAGTTGATGAACCAATGAAATGAAAAAGAGCCTCCATGCTCCTGCTCTGCCTTTCCAGTCACGTCTCAGCGTGGCATCTGGAGCGTTGTGGCAGGGTCAATGTCAGCGAAACGGCTCGGTCAAATGCCATTGGCTATATCTAAAACACGCTCATTTTCCTGCGAACCTCAATATCATGGAAAAAAAACACTTTTCTCCCAATGGAGAAATCCAGCTTTAAATAGGAAAAATGATCTAAAGTTTTAGTTTAAATCAATCCAGGGTTTAGCATGGAAAAATGTTACAATTGATTAAAGGACAAAAACAAATTGGCTCATAATCATACAGCAAATTATGAATTGTCTTTTCTCAAAATATTCAGACTTTTCAGCTTTTTCCCATTATTCTCAGTGGTGAATATCATTACTGTAATGCAGTATTATTTTAGTATCACTGAGATAGTATTATAGTTTTAATTAATATTTTGAATCAGTTTTTATTTTTATATTTTCCTTAATGTTAGTTAAAGTTTTAGTAATTTTGTTTTGTTTTTTTGTCATTTTTAGTAGTTTTTCATATATGTCTATATAGTTTTTTATTCCTTTTTATTTCAGTTTCATTTTTAGTTATTTTAGTACATCAAGGTAAACTAAATTAAAATGTTGCCTTGGCAACTAGCTGAAATATTAATATTAATGTTTATTTTATAACAAAAAATGTTTTTAGTTTCAGTTTTAGTTAACTGTCTATATCAACCCTGCTGTAATACTGTTTTGCGGTAAAATAAAGGTTATTCTTTTATTTGAATAGATATTAAATATTATTTGAAGACACGCTTCAGTTATGCATATTTTACAATTCAAATAATGTATCTTTTTACAGAAATGAGAATGAGGTTTTATCAATGGGGTAATGAAAATTGTTGGTATGATTTGACATTAATTCTAAAAAATTAAAAATAATATTGGCTTTAAAATAGGCTTTATTTTTTTAAATGCAGAATATAATTTCTTATTTTTCGATTTTGGGTGAAATATGAGCCAAGTTAATATGAGCTCTTAAGTTTTTTTTAGATTTAACCATGTATTCTATTTAAAATTCCAAATGCTCAAGAAGAATAATACTGAAGTTAACATGTAAATAAACATTTTGAGATGTCACATCACAGCAACTACTAGAAACTAATAATGACACAAAATAGGGCAGAATTAGCTGTGAAGGCATAACAAATTAGTCATGCATTTGGGTTTCTGTGTTGTATGCTGATTTCATTGGCCAGTTGATGAACCAATGAAATGAAAAAGAGCCTCCATGCTCCTGCTCTGCCTTTCCAGTCACGTCTCAGCGTGGCATCTGGAGCGTTGTGGCAGGGTCAATGTCAGCGAAACGGCTCGAAACTCAACGCAAGCAATCAGTTTACCAGAGAGATGCTAACTCGGCAATGAGAAGAGAGGGGGGCGCATCAAACTATGCCTAATTAGACACTAGCATGTTCTTTTTAATAATGAAGCATTAAAAAACCAGGAGGACCACACACACACACACACACACACACACACGCGCATGTTCACACTTCAGTGGGGTTCATGCTCATTCAAGTCTCAGTGGGCCCCAAAACTCCACAGCACCAGCAGAAGGAGTCCCAGCAACTTACCGAACAATGGTAATGAATAGAGAGAGTGTATTTTGTTTGTGCACATATTCTGAATTCGTGACGAGGGAGTTGTCAAACGACAACTATCACGCTTGTGGCTGTATGTCAGGCTCAGTACTCACTCAGGGGTGGACTGTCAGCGAAAGGCCCCGTCTCATTACACAGAAGCTGTGCGCTGGTTGGCTCCCTGCAACCACCGCTGGGGTCAGTGTGAGTTCCTGTGGGGCCGGCATCTGTGTATTGACAGCTGGCCCTGAGCTCCAGGGAGTGTGTGACGTCTACGATCCCTGGAGCTCGGTACTGTAAGGCTGCATATGCAGACAATACACAGACACAGACCTTGAAATAGCATCATGCTACTGAGTTACATTTAGAAGAAGCAAAGTTCTGTGTGTTCTTATCTTATTGATCTATTTATGTATGAATTAATATGTTTTTGGATGAAAAAAAAAAACATGAAAAACAAGTTTAAAAATATGTTATGACTAAAATAAAGTATAAATAGTAAAAAAATATACATAAATAACAAACATTATAATGTAGTTACATAAAAATATAAATAATGTCCAATGTTTTTTTAGTATTCAAATTTTTATATATAAAAGACATATTAGGCTTATTATCTTAAGATATCAAAAGATTTTAACATGGGTTTTATTTTAAAATAGCAATGCCATAGTGTGATGTGTTGACTTGGTTTGTAGCTTATACAGAGTTATATTATATAAATAGTCAAAAAGTTATGTCAATAAAAAATACAATATAGTTACATAAATATTTATAATGTCCAAAGCTTTTTAGTAAAAAAAAACATAGGCCTAAAATACATAAAACGTATAATCTTAAGATCTCAAAAGATCTTAATATGATTGATTTTATTGTAAAAGTGATGTCATCGTGTGACATGTTGACATATGCGGCTTGTAGCCTGTACAGAGTTATATTATATAAATAATAAAAAGTAATATAAATAAAAACTTAATATAATTACATTAATATAAATAATGTCCAAATATTTTTTGTATTTAAATTTTTATACATAAAATACATATAAAACATTACCTTGAGATTTCAAAAAAGGTTATTATGATTAATTTTATTTTAAAATAGTAATGACATTGTGTGAAGTGTTGACATACGTATTTTGTAGCCTGTACAGTTATATTATATAGCCTAAACCGTAAAAAAGTATATAAAGATATTATAGTTACATAAATATAAATAATGTCCAAAGCGTTTTATTTCTGTATTTAAAATTTTATACATAAAAGACAGATTAAAAATTGTTATTTTACAATAGTGATGTCATCGTGTGAGGTGTTGACACGTGGTTGCCTGTACAGCCATACGCTAAAAAAAATTATTTAAAGAAATGTATTGTATTGTAATGTAGCTACTTGTTTGACTCAAACTGCTTTATACTTATAATTGAATGTAAAATTATGAGCATTATTTATAGACGCGGTCGTCCAATGGGTATTTTAAAAACAAAATAACCGTTACTTTTTACCTTGCGTTTATGATAAAGCTGCTGTCAGATTCGCGCGCGCGTGTCTATTTTTTACATTGGCGCAAACTGACTGTAAATGAGGCTTTATTTGTAGGCGTGAAGTTGAACTATATCCAGTTTACTATATCCAGGCTTGTCCAAACCAACACCGCAAGTGTTTATACCATTTGAAACAATCATACGTGAGGTAGGCTACACTCACCTGCACTGGCATCACTGACACTGAAGACCAACCGTCTCTAAGGCTACATGACATGCACAGAACGGATTTGCTTTCCATCCTCAGTTCTTCTGACAAACTTTGGGCAAACATACAGGCCCATCCACCTCACTACTGAGACGAGGTAAGCAGCACTAACTAACAGGCAACAATCATGTTCGGAATGGAATGCTAGCGTACTGCATACTGCGCACTGTAACGTACACTGCATACGTTTCTTTAAGATGGGAATTAACAGTAGCCTACTGTATGCAGTACACAACAATACGTTTTAAACAGTAGTATGCTATATTGCTTTGTTGGCGTTACATATATCATACTAGTAAATAGAATATAGACATTTTAGTCATAATTTCAACGTGTTTAGATACATTAAATGGACATTTCTATGGCTGTGATTATGGCTCTGGCTACTACCACATGGTGATGAGGGTTTTCACAGATATAAGGGTTTATATAGTCTTATATTAGAGACACCCAGGAACTAGATTGGAAAAAAATGTTTTTCAAAGTTGTAAATAAAACAAAGATTATTGAAGTATGTTTTACAAGAAAATACTATTTCAGTTGTTCTACTTTAAATTTTCACCTTTAATTCAACGTTACTGGCCATTTCTTTGTAGTTGTTTGTGAAATTTAGCAATTACTGAATGAAAATTGTTTCTACACCAATTTTATTAAACTTTTTTTCCCTTGCTTTTACTGTTGATAATTTTATGCCGTAACATTAAAGGCACACCACAGTCGACCGCTTCCACTACTTCCGGTCGTGCGTATGTGGGGAAAAAATGCAGCGCTGTTTTATCATACTATATATATTTGAAAGTTCTGTTATAATGCTACTCTGTGCGGTCGTCACCGGTCTATTAAAACGCACAACATATTAAAGCGTCTTTGGTGTTTCCATGTTTTCTACAAAACAAAACCGGAAAT